>NW_010158684.1:0-17381 GCF_000695765.1 Mesitornis unicolor | reverse complement strand
TGCTGCGCCTGCCGCACGGCGCGCTTGGGGGCCGGGAAGGGGGGGGAGGAACCGCAGGGAAAACCCAAGTCTCGGGTTCGGCTCTGGTTCTGTCTGCGCACATATGGATTTTGGCAACGCATGGTAAAAAATGTATCCGTGCTGTATTCGTATAGCGCATCGTGTCAGCACCGCGGCAGCACCAGGGCAGCCTGTACGCCCAGGGGCAGCCTTGCTCCGTCTCGTTTACTTGCTTGCGTTTTGGGTGTGTTTGATGGTGATGAGCTAAAAAAGGGATTTATTTTTTTCTTCATTGCACATTCTGGCAGTGAGAGAAAAAATAGTGTTTCACTTTGTTTTCCCCTTGTAAAATGCTAATTATGCTGCTTTTCTGTGTCACTTTTCCGTAAATGGCAGTAATTCAGACTGAGTGTAGTAACACCTGCTGGTGAGAACAGAAATACCACTTGCGGACATTGCCATTGCTGAGCTTTGCTGAAAGTCACCTGAAGGGGCTGGACATGTCCGTGATGCGGTGCCTGAGCTGCAGACTGAGTGAGGGGCTCTTTAGGAGCTCTATTCATCCACTCCATGAAGCGCTATTTAATTCTGCTTATACAACCTACTCGAGATTATCTATGCAGTTAATCAACTATGGTCAATTCAATAACGAAAGTAAACTTTGACCTGTGAGCTAAGAACGTTTTTATGGTTATTATATTTAAAGGGTTCTTTAAGGTTTTAAAAATATACTATGATGTGATTGCTGGTGTGTACAACTTGGGCAAAAAATTGCTTAAAATGCAGCCATCTGTGCACAGGTGGCTGTATCAAAGGACGAGTTAGTAAATACACTTTACTTACTATCAGTCTTTTGTATAAAATTACTTGCAAACCAGTAAAAATAATGAACACAGGACTTGAAATTGCATAAGATCAGGGGAAAGCTTTCTGAAATAGCATGAAGGTACAAAAATTCTCATTTTTTCTCTTCTATCATTAGTAACTTTTAAATGTCTTTCTTGCAGTGCAAATATTGTACAAATGCCTATGAAAGGATGATCCTTTCCCCATGTTGTATAAATAATAATAATTGACCAAAATTTATTTAATAAGAACATTTCTTAGTGTTGCAGAAGCCTGTTGGTAGTATGGAGCCTTTGTTTACATTTGAATGTGTATTATCAGCACCAGTTGCTTAGACAGACATGAAAAGTAATGCAACCCCAACACAGCTGGATGATAATGCAAGAATTTACTTGATTTCATAGAATCTTAAATCAAGTATCTTAAAAACATTCTGTAGAAGAAATCCCACGTTATTAAGGTAATGGAACAAAATGCTTATAAGTACCTTTTTGAGCATGTCTTTCTGTTATGATCTTAACTACATGATCACATACGACCTTTTTCTTCAGGAACCCTGTTTCATTCAGTGCACAGGGTGGATGAAGCTCACTTAATTCAGTATTTTTCATTGATCACTATGTGAGCCCAGGATTGATTTATTCCACATTTCTCAACTCTGCTTTGAAGACAGAACTGATAACATCTGTATGGGCTTCGCTAAAGTGCTTATCATTATGTGATCAGAATGCCTCACAAACAATTATTAGTTTGTCAAACACTACCTAAGATCAGGCAAGACTTTTACATATGGTGATCAGTGGCACCAAGAGGGTTAGGTGAAAAGTATTCACTCATTTTTGGTGTCCAATTGGAAATTTCTGCAATTCTTGTATAATTGCTCGTGTTACAACTGCCACTGCTCTTAGTAACGTTTATGACTGCTCCATTTTTCTGTGAATGTATCTGCAGAGTCAATGGGAAAAAGAGGAATTCACAGTTAATTACGAACTATGAAATTTTTTTGTTAAATTGTGTGCATGACAGTAAGAGAAATGGGGGAAACTACAAAAGGAAAGACTTTAATCCTTGAAGCCTTTTAACATATTACAGAGCCCCTGTCCCCTTTTCTTTCTGCAACCCCTGCCTCATTCACTGCACATATTCCTGTTCTTCACTAGGTAAGACAAGAATCCTACCTGCATTAGGTTCTGTGTCACCTTCTGTGCGTGTTCATCCTGTGTACTGAATGAGGCAAGGTAACTCTGAAGAAGCAGTGCAAGTGTATATAAATACTGTATAAAAATGTACGCTCTCAAGGGAAATGAATTATGTACAATGTTGTTTGTACTTTTGTAACTTTGTAACTTTAACTTTTGAGTGGTTGATTTAGTAACCTTAATAATGTTCTTTCATGTTGTTTGTGGGGTAAAATGGGCATATGTTTCCCATATACTTTCTTAAAACCTAGAAAATTACACTTAAAGGAAATAAAAAAACCCAAGAAAACACAGAACATTTTCGACTCTCGAAGTAAATTTCTTCTTGTGTTACTGTATTGGACTGACAATGGCAGGTTTGGAGGAGTTGAAATCTTTGAAAAAGCTCTTGGACTTACAGCATTATGAGAGTGCAGTCCCTTTTACATACACCAGTGATAAAACAGAATGGCAGTTTGTAGTGCATTTGCACAGGTCCTTCTAATAGTGAAAAAGTGGTGAAAGGCTGGAGTCCTTTCTCTTCTAGGCTACAGAGGGAATGTATCATGGTGAGTCAGGGATCTTTTGCTAGTCCTTTTCACTTCATCCTTTATACATGTATCCTAATGGCAGTCTCCTTATCCTCCTGTAACCAGTCTCAGTCTTCATTTTTTAGGTATTTTTTACGTCTTGACCATTCCAGATCTGTCTTCAGTTTCTTGTCTCAGCCAGTCCTGTCTCCTTGCTCTTTGTCTGCCAGTATTCCTTCCATTTATTTTTTTTTATTACCCAGAGCTTTTTCTTCTTTGTTTGCTACATCAGTGTAGTCCGGTCTCCTCCTCTCAGTCTCCAGTCACTTCTTCTGTGCTTTTACCAGACATTGGTCTCAATTTTTACTCCCTTTTCTTAGATTGTAAGCTGACTTTTGGTTCTTCTGTGCTGAAACAACACAATAATTTCTTCTTAAAAGTTTTTGATACATTTTTAGAGGTACTGAAAAGAGCATTGCATTAACTCAAAGCTTGCCTATGTTGATGGCTTCAAACCATAATTGCTAACATTTTTTTAAGTAAAAGACGCTGAAAGAAGAAAAAAATTGATGTGTTTTTCCCCCATTGTTCCTTTAAAAAATTGAACTCTTGAATGAATTTTTCAGTGAGGCATGTGAGTATGTGTTTCTATGGATGCATTGGCAGAAAGCAAGGACAGACAGGACAGTTACTTTGACAAAGTTTAAGCTAGTCCTTTTGTTATGATAAAAATACTATCTTCAGTAACTTAGTAGCTGTCATGTCTGAAATGGGGGGCATGGATGAGTTCTGGTTTGCACCACAGGCTGAATATTATAATTAATGTGAGACAGTATGTAAAAACTTTTTCTTATCTATGGAAACCTTTTAAGAGCTCATACAAGCAAATGAGCAGTGCAGTGTTGAAATGAATAAATATGAATATATGTATTTGACAAGTTCTTTGCTTGTATTTATGCCATGCTATTATAATTGACACATGGTGGCCAGACTATGTGTTTTTCCCATGCAAAGGAGTTAACTTGTAGCATAGAGATGATTCAGGCATGAGATGAGTGTTCTTTTTATAGTTCTATTGGAAACATCCTACTTTACCATCGACAATTCAGTTTTCTCCAGTTTAGCAAAGTAGTTGAATGCAAGTGTAATCATAAGTTGCTGTTGATTCCTGGTCAAGCCAGTGCTCAACGCTTTTAGGCATGTACTTGAATTTACTGCTGTATTAGTTTCTGCATGAAGTTGTTTTTCTTATCCATAAAATTTGAGTAATGCACTTCAGCTTAACAACTGCTAAATCTAATTTGTTTCTAAAAATCAAGAAAAGGTGTTGACATATTCAGTCAAGCACTGGAACAGATTACTCAGTGAAGTTGTGCAGTTTCCCTCCTTGGAAGATTTCAAGACTCAAATGGATAAAGACCCCAGCAACCGTATCTGATGTCTCTGCTGACTCTGCTTTGAGCAGGAGGTTGGGTTAGAAACTTCCTGACATCCCTTACAACATGAGTTATCCTATGACGTTATCCTGTCATCTCTGTAAGAGGCAAACATCACTATACAGTCTGAACAGCAGGGGAAGGATAACTGTGCTAACAGGCAAAGTGTTTAATGTCTGAATGAAATATTTAATGTTGCAGACTGATTTTCCTATTCTCATTGGTAATTGTACTGAAGTGCACTGCTAGATTTTCTGTGTGTATTGGGTAGGCTTGCTGTTATATATAGGTCTGTTTTATGGGAGATAATAAACAGGATTCAGTAGCTCGGTCAGTTGACAGAGATATGGTGTAACAAGTTGTAGTACTTAAGTAAAGATAGCGCTTCGTTTTCATTGGAAAAAATGATACCTTTTATTATACGTGTGTTTTGTATTATGAAACTTATGTTTTTCAAACAAAATCTCGCACACTTAATCTGAATGTAAATATTTAAAACAAACACTGGATGTTGATAAGTGGAACAGGCTGTTAATGTTCTTTCAATGTTGTTCCCAGTTAAGGTGCTAATCTTTCTGGGAATGATCAGTGCTTGCTGAATGAAGGAGATAATTACATGCCCTAACTCAAGCAGAGAGGAGTGGGACAACAGAGGAGTGACTGGTTCTCACACATCAGCTGCAGTGAGATGGGGAATTCTGGATTTAGCACAACTGGAAAGGAAGTCCATGTCATTTTAAACTTCTGTGTTCTGTAAACTCAATGATTTTTTGGAGTGCCTACTTATAATTCAAGTGATACACGATGCAGTGATGAATACATAATTTTTGAAAGCTGTCTTGATTTTATGAATATCATAAATTCACCTTTTGTGTATAGTTTTGTTTTTCGCTATGTCTGTTCTTCAGGCTTTTCATGTGTAAGCCTAATCGCAGTTTATAAGAAATAAAATAATTAATTTTGTTTCTTGTGTGAGAAAAGAGAAGCAGCCTTACACCCTAAATATTTCTTAATGAGGACCTCTTTCTACATAAGTGGATTTCCAACTAGTATTTTTTTCTTTGAAACCTGAAATAAAACTGACTTCGTTTTGATAAAGGCTGTCAGTTGTCTTGCCAACTACTCACTGGTAAAACCTAAAATAAAGTTTAAAAGAAATTAAATGGCTCAATATGTTGAAGATCAAACCTATATTTTCCTTTACCAACCATTATTAATGAACTTCTAAAAGTACCTAGTAAGACAACTTGCCTGTTGATAAGGCTTGCTATTTCTAGAAGTTAGAAGACTGACTGCTGTTGCTACTAGTACTTTTAGCTAAAATGTTGCATTTTCTCACTGTGAGCATTTTTTAGCAAAGCAAGAAGAAAATGTTAAGAATTAAGATAAATGAGAAAGGACAGCTAGAAAGATAAATTTTTTTTCTGTATTTCTTCTTGTGAAGAACAAGGCCATCACTCTTTTGTACTGTTGCCAGAAGCCCAGCTCCCCTTTCATCAGCTGTCTGCAGTTTAGTTCTTTTATGAAAATGAACTTTGGAATATTGAACAGTTTCCACTTCAGATTTTCATTATAAAGGAGCTCCAAGGGACACCAGCCGCTGTTGAAACAGATCTTGGGAAGCCAGGCATTCTGTAATGCTACTTTTCCCCTTCTTCTTGTCACTTCCTGAACTCTCTTTGGACTTGAATTTTATTATACCTTTTCTCACTGACTTTCCCTGGCCTTGCAATTTTTCAAGATTTTTTAAACATATTAACATTTTGAAAAAGTATCCAGTTCTGCCAGTTACACTAAGTGTAGCAATGATAGCCTGGAAACGGCATAATCAGGTCATCACAATGGCAAAACTAGCCTACAGCTTGACTGTAATAGCTTGTTTTTGGAAGTCACAAACTGCAGATTGATTAACATGGAAGTCATTATCTGAGCTTAAAAAACTATGTATGAATTTCTTTTTGGCTGCTTTCATTTCTTTCTTGTCTCTTTATATAACACATCAGAACTGTGCAAGCTATTGTAAAAAAAACCTAACCCACTGAAGAATAACTAGGGCAATAGTGCCAATGCTAACTTCTAAACAGCTGGGAGGATAGCCGTACTTTGTTGTTTAAATATCTTCCATTTCAGTTTTGCATTAGGTCTTGTTAGATGGGTACTTTTGTTTTGGAGTTTTTGTTTGTTTGTTTTTTGTTTTGTTTTCAGTCAGTGTAGGAGAAAAGCTTGATCCTCAACAAGACAATAAGATCCTCTGTTCTTTGGCTCATCATAGTTCATTGCCTCTTTCATTTCTTGATGTTGATCTGCCCCATTGAAAAGTAGAGTTTTGCAAAATTTACCAATGCATTAACTGAAATATTACATTGTGTGGTGATAATTCCTATGACAACCAATTTATCTTAAAATTATTGTATTTTTGTAAATAGTTTTTCTGTGTAAGTATAGTATTATCATTTTAGATGAAGAATTAATTTCCTTTCATGTAGCTGGTATTTACAAAATAAGAGTCTGGAAAGCTTTGACAAAACTTAATTAAAATTATTTTAAAAATTGCATAATGGAAAAAATACATAACTGTTTCATCTGGCACATTGATCTGGCTTCATCCGGTCACCGTTACATTAACGTATATTTGAATACATACACAAAACATATCTATATGCATGTTTGGGTTTGTGTTTTTTTTTTTTCCAATGCACTTCCATTAATACCTCCAAAATAATGGAAGGAAAGGGAAGCTGATAATCTCAAGTAGGATGTTTATTAAGAAATTACTTTAGAACTTACTAATTGCAGTATTAAAATGTCAGTGTAAACAGTACTTTGAAGTACTTGCATTGTCTTAATGAAATAAACAAGAAAAATAAAGTATTCTTACTTGGTAATGGATGCTTAGTATTCTTCTGGAGGCCTTGTGCCAGTATGTGCAAAAATTAGTCATTACTTGAGGGATATTCTTGAACTGAAGTATTTCTCCCTGTTTCTTCTTGGAAAAATCATATTGAATATGAATCAGAAGCAAAACCAGTGTAGACTCTCCCTCTGGGATAGTGGAGTGGATAATTGTTTTAAAAGTGTTAAATAGCTTTTAGTTTTTTATGTGGTCGTTGTGTATTTTTTATTAGCTAAGAATACTTGAGATGACTAAAGGGTTTTGAATGAAAAAGACCTGATTTCATTTTCATTACCAGCAATTTGCCAACTCATTTATTATTAGGCTGTGTGACTACAAAATGTGATTGTGGGGCATGGAGGAAAGTGGTATGTTTGAGAAGAAATTAATTTTCTGTATAGGTGAGATACAGAAGAAGATAAATCTGACTAAAGTATTTTGTTATAGTGGAAATGGGAGTTTTGAATTTGCTGCTCAGAATGGCAGTATCTCCTGTAGAAACTTAAAGGCATAAAGAAAGTTTTGTAGTTAAAACAGCCCCAGGTTTGTCATAAAGCACAGCTGTTCCCATTTCCGCTCACAGCCTTTGATTGTAATACGTTCTGTGCATTCTCTACAGACCAGCTGACCCAGTCTTAAATGAGGCTGAACCATAAAACCTGTTTTGTCTCATTTCTGTGCTATCTTATTTAAAGCATTCAAAAGATATAAAGACTTTTTTTTTCTTCAGAGATTAACTCCACTCCAATGTGACGTTTGTATCTGAAGTTACAGCAGCTTCATATAATTCGGAACTTGCCTATGCATACACTGGAAGAAAGCACAGAGGTTTAGGGTGTTTCTTTTTTTACCTAGCACAACTCTGAAAGAACCGTACTTTAATGGGTACCATATACTTACATATTACCTCAGTTTTTTTTACACTGATGTAGCAAGCTTTTGTAGCCTACTGAATATTTTTAGTTGATCGTATCTTTGTCAATATTGCTAACTGACAGTATTTAAAATGACAGTGATTAGATAAAGCCTGCTAATAGTCACTAAGGTTTCCTGTGTGTGTGGTAGTTTTGGTTTTGTTTTTTTTTCAGACAGCAAGCAGGTTTTTTTTCCACATCTATGGTAGTGTTTGCTGCCACTGGTGTAACAAGAGAAGAAAGTATGTAAAAAATATATGTGCCGTCTTGGTCATTAAAAAAAAGTTCTTATGTTCCACATAAACCAATGAGAGCAGATCACAACTTACTGTTGTGTTATTATTTAATACTATAAAAACACTTACAGCATTTTGTTACAGAACTATTCAGCTTTCAGACGTTTGTTTACTACACATGAAAAAATGCTAATGTGTGCATTTGGCTAGTATTTAAAAATACTATTTAATCTTCCTGACAAATAGCAAAGTTTTTTGTTGTTGGGTATGTTAATATTGTTTGTGCTCGTGCTTGTCTCTGAATTCATGGCCCATTAAAACTTACAAACCTGGCTTTCATCCTGGGTCGTTCTCTCATCTTCCCTGAAGTTCTCTTGATGGCCTGGGAGAAACCCTGGGGTACACTGGATCTCACTCCTACGGGTAGGGAGTGATGAGAAGCTGGGTCAGAGGAGGTAATAGATAACAAGTGCTAACACACATTTCATAATTTGCCTAACCTGTTCTATACTTCAGTCTGAAGTTGTCTGCATGAGCACTGATACACATCAATGATTTAAAATAAGTACTCTGATTTTGCCCTAGTCTGGATTAGAACTGCTCATAAGTTTACTGACTGTGCCTCAGGAGCAGGGTCATCTGAGACAGATCTCAACAAGTAGTAAGAGTGCAGGCAGTTCTGTTCCTGCAGTTGTGATGTTAGGGCCTTCAACATTCTTCCAATTTGGAATATCATTACCAGTGAAGCTATTTGTCTGCTTAGAGGCAGTTGTCTTTCAGACTTTGTTCTCATGAAAGGCACCCAAGTATTAAAGGTCTTGACTTGATCTGTCAAAATGTACTGTTAATTGAATGGTAACTTCAGAAGGACAGCATCTCAGAATGCTTGCCAGGCTGACCTTATGGGCTTGAACTGATCCCAGGACGCAGTATGGAAATCCAATACCTAATTCATAATTTGAACTGCTAAACCTGCTGTATCTCAAAATACCTAAAGAAATATGAAGATTACTGTGATACCAAATAAGGACAGATTTTCCTGTATTAAGTACAGAAGCATATAATCAAATTGAAGATGCAAACTAATATAGCAGGATTATTATTTTTAATCATCATGTGACAATTTAATAGACTAATATGTAAATGACAATTGAATACATTGAAACTATGGACTATTTTTTTTGTTAAAAGGTTTTCACTTCTGCATATATAATATGCCTTGTTTTTTAAGTATTTGTAGTTTAGTTGTTACTGTTATATTTTAAACAATTTAATTGCTCTTCCTGTATTTCTACATTATAAATGTTTCCAAAGAAAGATAATGTTTTTTATTTGGCATACTGCACACACTTTTGCATGCATTTGTGTCTTGCTGGATATAATTGGACCACTTCTGAGGGAGGAATCATAGTCTGCCAATTAATTTATATTTCAGCTAGTTCGTAGGAAGATAGGGACACTTATAAGGATGAGCTTTCCAGTTGCATGTAGATGAGTAGAAACCAGTAGTCTTGTTTTTCAGTTAGTTAAACCTAGAAGGCTGCCTGAGAAGACAGCTGAAAGCAATGAAGGAATCCTTTATAGATGAGTTTCTTGAATTGCTCATCCAGAGCTTTGAGTTTCAATGTTTTCTCAGTTCAATGTGATATAAAAGCAGAAATATTTGTTGCAGACTTTTAGAAATATTCTTTCATGGTTTGTACAGCCAGTTGCAAATAATTTTGGAGGGTTTTTTTGTTTGTTAATTCTGACTGCCGAAGTGTATATAAACGTTACTGTGTCTCTTTTCTCTGGTGGTTCAGTGACAGTTGGCAGGTGCTGGCTTCCAGTAAAGTGAGAGTTGTAAGCTGCACAGCTTGTTAATTGGCATAGAAGTTGGGGAAGGAAATTGCCTCCTTCTCTTATGCTACAATATAGTCTTTTTAAGACAAGTTCTTTTTCTTCTGCTTTCCCAGAGAAAATCAGCCATTATTCAGTTTTTCTCAAAGAAAGGGTGCGTACATGTAGGCAGCATGAGGAAGAAATACTTGTCCTCAGAATGGCTTGTGTTTTACTGAACCAACTGAGAGGTGACAGCTCAGTCTCACCAATATTTTTGAAAGCGAGTGTAAGAATGTTTGAAAGTTAAAGTAGGTGCCAGTCAGGAAAACTTCAAGAGTACCTGTGTGAAATGAGTGGCAAAAAATAATCCTGTACATGGAAAAAAAAAAGTCAGTTTGCATTTATGCAGAGAATACCTCCTTTTCCCCTTCCGTTAAAAAGAACATTTCTGTACCTAGCACCTGAAAATATGATTCTATACTCATTCCTTTTACTTCCTGCTTACTGGAAAATGAGGAAGAAAAGTTCTTTCAGCAAATTAGAGAAGTAAATTTTATTCTGAAATCCTATTGCAGGTTATTTTTATTGTTAAGATGATTCCTTAGGAATATGTTTAGAAATTAATTTTCATTGAAGCAGCACTTCTGCATGTCACTCAGAGTTGGGCTGCTGTACAAACATACTTTGTATGAATAGCAAAAATACGGTCCATTAAGTAGGTATGGAAACCTGATGAAAGACTGGAAAGTGGACATGGTACAGTTAAAGACATGAAGGCATGTGTGGAAAGCACAGGAATATCTTGGTGTCTTCCTCGTTGAATGCCCCAGTTTCTCCTTTAAATTCATGGCTCAAGAAATTTTCTTTCAGGAGGTATGTGATTCTTGGCTGAATAACTGTTCTTTATATATTATTTACATCTGAAACCATTTAGCAATTTCTAGTAGCATACAACTTCTGTCTTTAGTTTTTGTTTACAAGGTAATATGTGTACTGCTGACTGTAAAGGATCAATCTTGAAACTGGTATCAGCAAATACTAGATTCTCTTTGTAATGCTTTCTGATTTGGTGTGTATCTTGTGCTCTATCTTTATACACCTTTGGTGTCGATACTTTATTCCCTCCTCTTAAGGCTATAATACTCTTCTTACTTTGAGTCAGAGAATCATAGCCTTGTTCAACTGAAAGAAGAACTCACGCATGGCTTTTAGGAATAAAACACTGATACAGCAATTATGCAACTTATATTGTTTATATTTTATGTATCTAGTGATGTAAATATACTTGTATAGTGCAGCTTGTTAATTACATAAGAATTGTATTTGTCAATACAATACTTGTTTAGGAGTGTTGCCAGTTCAGAATTCACAGATGATTTAGCAATGAGGCTTATGTAGTATGAGTTATATTTGTTGGGGTTTTTTTGTTTGTTTGCTTTTTTATTTTTTAAATGTAGCAGCAGTGGAGTTAACAGTGAGTTGTTTTGCACAGGATGCTGAAAGACATTTTAAAGTGTATTTTGCTTCTGACAGTTATTGAAGGTTTTGGCAGCAGTGTGTATGGGTACAAATCGCAGTGCACTTGAAGTCAGAATTACAGAATTCACAGAAATCTGGCATTCTGTGAGCCTAGAGAACTCTCTTGATGTCTCAGGTACTAGAGCTGATAATGTATTGAAGTTTGTAGTATCTTTTCTTCTTAATAGAAGGCTTACTAAAACATTGCTTTGAGTATAATTTCAGAGGCAAAGTGAATGAGGAACTAAACCACATGTTGAAAAAAAAAACATTATTCTGCAGGTATTGTGAAGTATGTCAGGGTGCGTAGGAGATTGGGTTCTGATCTCATTTAGAGCATCCAAACACGCTTGTAAATTCCTTTTTCTCTGATAAGGGAGTGAGTCAGGGAGAGACAGATCGCAATGAAAATTTATTAGAACATTTTTTATTAACTAAGCTTTTATTAAGAACAGAATCAAGCCAGTATTATTAAAAGCAGATAAATATTTGCACAGTACATTCGCTTCTTCCCTCCGACTGTTCTCATACCCACAGGTACACACTGTCACACAGACACTGCCACACACGCAGTCACTCGCAGTCACCTGGGTGGAGACCAGCCCCGCTGTTTACTCTCAGGGGAGAGTGGCACTGGTGTGACAGTGGCTTCCAGGCAGGTGTCCAGAGGGTCCCTCATGGGGTCCCTTGATCTCTCAGCAGCACACGCAGTCCTGGTGCCTCTGACAGTGCTCAGCTGCCACTGCCACCAGAGATGTGGTTTGAGTTGCGCAGCCTTTTGTTGATGCTGGCATCTCCATTCTTGGCAGACTCCCGAGTTGTCTTTCATTTCTTGAAAATGCAACAGGATGACAAATCTCCGGAGCTTCTTAGTGTTTGGTACAGATTTACACTCTTCATCTCTGCGTGTATGTTTGTTCTTTCTAACCTGCTGTTTTCTGATGACTGTTACTCATCCACACCCATAAAGCCCACTTACAGAAAGTCCGACAGAACAGGTTTTTATGACAACACAACTCTTGAACAACTGGTACTGCAGTGGGTAGTCATTGACCTGTGAAACATTTTTCTCAACTTTCTTTCAGTCCGTTTTACGTTAACTGTAATCAGTTAGAATTTTCTTTTTGTGTTCTAATGTACTTCTATGGAGGTTTTGTTATTTTTTCACTGGGACTAAGTTCAATCCCATTTTCCAATTCTTATAAAAATAGTAATGAAAATTTGTTACATCAAGTGGATTTAATGACAGTTTTCTCTAACTTCTTTTATGAAATTCCATTGGCAAATGTATTTATTATAACTAAGTGAACTGTTTCTGCAGACGTAGTCATCTTTATATCAAGATTGTCCTTCCCCTTTCTCAGTGACAAATATTAATAACTTTTGTTCCATTTTACCAAACTTTTATAATTCAAAATTCTGGTCTTGAAGCATATGTTACTGTGAAACTTTACAGTTGATGCTGGAAATGGAAAGAAGCTAAATCTAGTGGTTTACCATAACTTTAAGGTATATTGCACCCTCAGCAAGTCTTGTAATACCTAGAAAGAAAAGGGATTATGGATTCTTTCTAGATTCTTTCTGGATTCTTTCTAGAAAGAAAGGGCATTATGGATTTCCGCTGTAATTAGGTAGTTATTAGGTCTGACATTAATCACATATATTGAAGCATGCATTGGGAATAATTTAGCTGACGTCAAGGGAGTGACAGTGACATAAAACTGATTTAAATGAGCTTTATCTGACAACTTTGAAGATGAGAAGTAATTTACATAACCTCTTACTTTGTCCACAAAAGATTAATTCAGCTTTTTAGCTGGTATTAAATGAACAGTTCTGAAAGTACTATTTGTTCACTGCGAGTAAGATGAAAAGATATGGCTTGGAAGTGTAAGACTGCTACAATTACTGTTCTGCCAATACTATTCAATACTACTACTTTCACTATATAAAATTATTTTCATATATTATATTTTTACATGCCTGAACAATATCCGAACCCTCTCCTAAGCAGATCACCTTATAACCTACTGTCTTAGCTGCTTGAAGGTCACTCTGGGTACCTGAGTAGATTCTTAGGCAATGTTGGCATACAGAACTTGTAATGGCCATATCCCATCAGGTGATCTCTGAATTTTCTCATGTAGCACCCTATTGCTTTCCATGGATAGATATGTAGAACCAGGATAAAATTAAGTTTATCACTTTGCCAAAGCCATTTCTACTAGCTCTCTTTAATATGTTGATTTGTCTGCAGATGGAATAGCTATGTTAGAAGAAGTAGTTTTAAATGCTGCTTCTGATCTAATACATTTAACTTATGATGCTTTCTAAAGGCATCTTGGATGCTTCAGAATGTGGATAAATTTTGGTTGTGCTTTTCATCTCTGAAAAAATTGAATCTCTTGTGGGTTGGCATTAGACATCAAACTAGTTGGATTTACCATATTATAAGTCAGGTAGGTTATTTCTCTGCTTTTTTTGGTGTCCGTGGGTGCTTAGCATTTCATATATCCTTTAGATACAGACTGCAACATAGAGTGAGGTTTTAATTTTATTTCAAGACTCTTAATTACCTGAAAGTTTCATTTGGCTCTGATAATGTACCTTCGAGCATATTGGCTGCAGAGTGTTCACTTGACGGTTTCGCTATATGGGGTTGTCAATTTTATGTGATGAATAGCTCAGTAATTATGGAGGCATTCCATACTTTGTAACTCTACAGTGAATTGTGAATTCCGTTCATTCTTAAAAAATAATTCAGGTTTTTCATGAATCACTAAACTGTATTTTTAAGTAGCATATTTATAACTGAGTTGTGAGATGATTTTCTGAGAACCTGCAGGTAAATGAAACAATTAGTCAATTTTAATTAAAATTAAAACCTGTGTTCTTGCAGGAAATTAATATCTGTGTCTATCTTCTTTTGTTTCCATTTTTGTTCTGAGTTATTATGGTGATGTAGCTAAACAATTTGAATTTAATAATGTTAATATTGACATGTTATGTATAAATACTTCAGTTTGTAGTAAGTAAAAATTAAGTTTGTTTTTTTAAGGGCTACCAAAAGGCCATGTAAACAATGCTTAACTAAGGCTACTGTGATATTAATGAAAAGGAAAAAAAATAGTGGTAGTTACTTTGTGATAGTTACTTTGTATGTAACAGTTCTTGGCTACCTAAATAGTTAAAATTAACATAGATTTTTTTAAAAAGACTAAGCTTTAAAGTATTTCAACCATTGTTTTTATTGCTTAATGACACTCAAGGAAAAAAGTAGCAGTTGTGAGATACCAGGTAATACCTGCGTTCCCCTAAACTTTATTGATTGGTGTGTAAACATAGCACTGAATATTTGGGGCTAGGAAAGGAAGAGGGGTTTTGGTAGCATTTCATTTTTGGATAGTATTTTTGAGCTTCAGTTGCTGATACTGCAATTGGTCATTTCAGTGTAGTCATTCTGCTTTACTCTAACTCTTTTCATAGGAGTTATTAGTCCTAAAGATTTTTGTTCTGGTTTTTTTTACCACAAAGATGCAGAAATTGAATTTATGAAGAGATGTTATGGCTTATTTTCAAACTGCATACTCCGATTATTTGTTAATTTGGAGTAGAATTGAATATCTTGTTTATAAATGAGTAAGGTTTGGGGTGGAAAAAGTAAAGCATTTTCAAGTTACAGGTTTGAAGCTTCTTCAAGTTTCATTACACGTTTGAATAACTATTTCATGGCTCTTTGAGTTAGTTTGAGTATTGAAATTCATTAAGAGATCAAGGGAATGAATGATCCCAGATGATTTCATCTGTGGCTTGCCACAGAGGCAATATATTAATTTTGAGAAAAAGCAGAGAATAGTTATGTATTTTTTAGTAGATGAGCTCCTAAAAATTTTAAAAGATGTTATCTCCTACTTGTTTTTATTAAATAGTAGTGAGCTAGGACAGGATTTCTAAACTTTTTTTTCAGTGATTAGTTATTCATCATAATACTTCATATAAGGAGCAGTAGAAAAAGAGGAAGGTGACAAAGAATAGCCTTTAAGTGTCACCCTGCAAGGGGCTATTTTTTCCCTGCTTTTAAGTGTCTAATTTTTTTTTTATGTGAACAGACTGAACCACACCAACCTCTTTATCTCAAACTGCCAACCTCCTTGCAGTTTAATGTTTTTTCCATATTTTAATGGAAGTACCTGATCACGCTGTTTATTTTGAAAGACCTCTGAGTCCTTGGCTGGAAAAAAAGCAAACACTTTCAGAAGAATCATGAAGAACACACTGACCCCACAACTGAGGACTGAAAAGTGCAAATCTCAGTGGGCATTTAAAAGCAAGTTCCCTTCAACTATTTGTCATTTATCTACTTTCAGCTGCCTCTGTAGCTTAGTTTAGCTCACAGACATGCCCAGATAATCCCCAAAAGACAGTGCTTCTATTTATCTTTCTGGGCACAGTGTTTTATCTCCTGTGAACCCATTTGATACGGGTTTCTGGTCCTTGTATGAGTGATATACCAAGTAATGCCCTTAGATGTTTGGGTGGAGGATCGTGAGCATGCTATTTTTGTTGATGTACTGTATTTTACCCCATTTTTTTTCCTTTTTTTTCCCATGCTTTGAGCTATTGAAAGGTGTTGGCACAGTAAAAAAACAGAACAAAGTTTGAATAATTATCATATATGCAAAGGAGGAAGAACTGCTGGATTTCATTGCTTGATGTCAGGAAGATCTATTTCAGTTTAAAAAATAATGCTGGTTTTGTTTTAGGTTATTTTGAGGTTTGTGGAGGGATTTTGGTAGTTGTTCAAACAAGAGCATTCTGTATCAACGCATTCGGACAGATGGTTGTCCTGTAAAATATGTGCAAGGGTGTTCTTTTCTCAGGGGCTGAATTTCAGCTTTGACTGTTGAGAGCTGGGGATTATGTTCATTTTCCCTCTCTGATTCAGGCGCTGGATGTGGCCTCTGGAGAGTAGTCTTCTGGTTATCACTAGATACAGTAAATGAAAACTGCTAAGATGGAAGAAGTAGGTCATGTTTTATGTTCTGGTTTTTAGTTTATTGTTAAATGGAGTAATAGAAAAGTCAATCCATATTGAAACCTCAGGGCATCATTTGGTGGTGCTGATACTGTCATGAGGTAAGAGTTTGACACGTCCCTGATTAAATATTTGCATGATTGGATTTCATGAGAAAGGAGATGATGAAGATGTTTCCAGTTGAATTTGTGTAAGATTCTAATCAAACAGAATTGGGGTTTGCCTTTGACATTTTCTTTCAGTGTAGAAGTTGAATTGATTTTAGTTTATTTGTCTCTGAAGAATTTACTTTTTAGAAGAGATCATCTTTTCAATGGCTTGGTACATTTTATGAAGACTGCATCACTTAAGAAACCTGTCACTTACTTTTAATCTCTTACAACAAACAACAAACTCCTCTCAGAATGCGTAAATTATTTTTGTTGAGACAACTAAATTTGAGTGAGCCATCTGAATAACCAAGTCCTAAGGCACAAAATATCTCCCACTGAATCAAAATGGATACACAATAGTGTTAGTAAAAGATTTTATTTAATATTTTACATTCCTTTTAAGTATTTGCATGGAAGATTTGGAAATTGCTTCAACCTGTGTTTTTTAATAACAAGGAAGACAATAGGTTTTATGTTATTTCAGCTCCTTAGACATACATTTTTGTCCTACTGAGTTCTGAGAAATTAAATTCTGTTCACAGTCATTGTGGATTGCTGTGGGATTTAGCAAGAGGTACCACAATGTTATGAAGTAAAACATTCGTAAAAATTACTTGACTGAGAAAAGAATGACTTATTCCCATCTTTGTCATAGTGATAGTTTAATGTTTCTTTTTCATTTGGTAATACATTGGTGTAAGGAAAAGATAAGCAGAAGTGTATTTAACAAATATGCTTTCACATACTACATTTGTGGGTGAACAGAAGATACTAATCATACATCTGCTCATTTTATATATATATATAATATATTACTGTAAT
>NW_010158683.1:2683-6563 GCF_000695765.1 Mesitornis unicolor | reverse complement strand
TGTTTGTTTCCTGATTTGCGTCTGTCGCATCTTTGGTGCCGGCCTCACAAGAATGGATTTATTTTCCCTGTTTTCACAACACCTGGCTCTCGCAAAAATTTGCTGCATTTTATAAGAAATGAGTAATTGCTGAGAAGTCTTCAGTTCAGTCTAGGCCTTTCTCACAGCTGTAGAAATCTGGCTACTGGCTGCTGGGAAATCACAGGCTACAGGTACAAGTCTTGAAACTGCAGAAGCAGCAGGTTTCTTTCTAGCCATCCCCAAGTGCAAACCACTATAATCAGTCCTTGTTTTTCCAAGTAAACAAGCATCTTTCAAAACCGATATAAATATTCCTCTTCCTGTGTTTCACATCCTTAAGCAAACATACTGTTCTTTGACTTTGACTTTGTTACCTTTTTATCTTGTATTCGTTTTCTCCTACATTATAAGTTACATTTATTTCCCTTTGTCTTTTTCCCAGTGGAGTCAACATCCTGTGGGAGCATATGATTGCATTTTTTTCCTCTTTTAGGGAGTGGGAAGTGATGGCTCTTTTCTGTTTGAAAAAAAAATTCATCAGTTAAACTCCTAGGAAATACATTGTATTTAAAATGTCTTCCGTCTGACCTAGAGATAAGGATTTCAAATTTACTTGCACTTTTGGCATTTGCTCTTTTGCACTGTTCCTCTCAGATCTCAGGTCAAGGCAGAAAAGGTACATATATGCAATTTAAATTTGGAACTTTCTGTCCAGCAGCAGGAAAACCAGACAGGGAGGGGAAAAAAGTGCCTGTTAATATAATGTCAATTCTTATCTTGCAGCCTGGCACCATCAAAACTTTGTAATTCTTCACAATAAATGATTGATCTAAGAAAAAACCCTAGGGAGAGTTCATATTTAGAAAGTAAGTGAAGACGCAAACTGTCCCAGACTGCTTGGTAACACCATCCCAAAAGGAACTGCCTCTTTTGCTCTTGGAGTTTTACAAAGGAATTGCTTCCTCTGCTGCCAGTCCTTGAATCTGCCTTTATCATGGTTCCCGGCAGACTCTTAGGAGGCTTGCCATCACACTTAGCAATGTATTTTTCATAGTCATAGGGTCTGCTGCTTATCTAGCTTTTGCGTGTCTCCATGGTGCTCTTCATGGACTGTCCGTGACTCAAGACCAGTACTCACAGCTATTACTCTTTCTAGCGTGTTTTGCAGCGTTACCAGATACTTCATTTTGAGATAATCTCCACCAGTAGATTTTTAATCAAGGGATCAGCAAATGAAATGTGGAGCAAATGACAAAACCACTTTGTTCACTCCAATTTCAGGCTGCCAAAGGCTGCTGTCAGCAACTCTCGTATGTGTTGACAGGGAAGTATTAACACAGAATTAGAGCTAAGTAACTAAAGAGGCAGTGCCCTGACAGCAATTAGAGAAGTTCTTTAGTGTCATTGCTGATGTTTTTAAGAAAAAAACGGTATTCATGTCAAGACTGAGCATTTCTGTCTACATAGGTCTCCTGGGTAAAGATGAAGGTCTGCTGTTAATTTGAAGCTGCAGTTTTGAAAAGTGCCTTGACTGGCTCAGGGAGAGACTTTACCTCCTAATTCTTTGGATTTCTTGTCAAGAGTCTGTACCCTTCCCTCCTCACTTCCCCTGGGGAAAAAAAGCCAACCAAAACCAGAAAACTTGATTAAGAAGGGAAAGAATAAGGTAGACAAGATCTTAAGGTGCTGCTGAAGTAAATTAGGGTTTGCGCCAAGGCAGTGCTAGTAAATTTTGCTTGGAAGTTAAGTCTGGTGCATATACCCTTAGCAAAAGTAGAAGCCTAGTGTTTTTGACATGGAACTTGGATATGTGTCTGTGGTTAGGGTTTGCACATTTGCTTACGCTGCTCTGTATGATTGAGGCACTGGCACCCCTTTGAATAATTTATGGATTCATCCATCTGAAAAAGATTTATAAAAAAACTGATTTTGTAATACATTTTTTAAAACAAATATGGAGCTTTGTTTAAAAAACATTATTAAATCACTCGATTTTGCTTGAAAAAAGAAGCAGCATGATATCTAACACACAGCTGTAACAGCTAACAGACAAACTGCATCTTTAGGCATTGCTATATTCACTTCTTTTTATGTTTTTAAAATGCTGCTTGTGAAGAATCTTGTCTGTAACCAATGCTCACTCTTCCCTTTGTGCAACAAAACTCCTTTTATGTTTCCTCAGCTGGTTAGTTGGGGTTAATTATGTTACAGAGATGAAGAACCTTGTCTGTGGTTCTGAATGTAGATAATCATCTTAATCCCACACCTGTCATTCGATTCCTGCCTTCATTACCTGTTCTTTTTACAACATCTTTTTCCTGAAGAACTCAAAGCAATTTACTATAAGAAAGCGTGAGGAACAGAGAAGTTAGAGGTTGTACTGGCTGCCACAGAGTAAATTGGTAAGAACCTAAAACTAGACCTGTTGCAGTTTGACTGCCAGTTTTGTATCGTGAACACTGATTTGGACAATGCTGTCCCTTTCTCTTCTGATAACTGTTTTTGGTGGCTTAGAAGGTGGTTCTTCCACACGTATCTGTCTGATCAAGATCTGGTTTTCGGTAGCATGATACAGATTGGTTTTGTGTTACTTTGGTGAATGAGAAGGGTACATATGGTGCTTGCTAATATAGGAGTGTTTCACATGGATTTTTAGGGACTTTTGTGCTTGTGGTTAGAGGGATACATTTTGAGAGTAGGTGGAAAATAACAATATTCCATGCTGTAGGAATTAATGCGTTATTTATTTTTAACTGGTGAAAATTATCTGTGTGAATGTTACACTGAAGAGCAATGGATCTATGGAAAAAAATACTAAAATATTGTGTGCTCTGTAGCTGTGTGCCCAATACTGGTTCTAGGTAAGAAAAGGAGGTCATAGATCTCTACTAGATCTGTTAGCTTACTCACATGAGGAAACTACCTGTCTGCATTCTGTAAATCGGGTATCAGCAGCAGGCAGTGTTACCTGTGCAGCTTCCCTCAGCCATGACGTGGCCTCTGCAGTTTCTGTTGCTTTACACTGGATACCACCTAAACCCACAGTGCTCTGGTTTCCACAACTTCAAAAGGATACCAGGATTCAGAACAAGACAGTACTTGGTGTGGGATTTCAGTGGAGTTATCTGCTTTCTCTGATATTCCTTGTCTACTACAGTGTGGTACAAGCTAACAGATTCAGAGACTAGAAGCAGCATCTACTAGCAGGGCCTTGGGCTTCGAGCATACAGTTTTGATCTGAGTACTGTGGCTATTGCGTGACAGATATCTGACACTCCTTTGGGCCTGAGGAGGAGTAAGGAGAGAAAAAATTTTTGCCTAGGGGTGACTTTTTTACATTACTTTCTTGATTGTTAGCCTTTTAGAGTCATTTTAATATACATACATCTGCATGGAGAAGGGATGAATGTTTTATACAATCACAGCTTTGCAGGTAATGTATTTATATGGCTTCCTTTGCCTTGTGCTTGATTGCACAGCACCTGGAGTTTATTTTTCATTGCAGCACCTCTATATGATGTGGAACTGCACTTAATATTGCAGTTATAAATATATAAATAAGCAGTTATAGTAATGCTATATCTTACTAGAGGGAGAATGGTAAAGTGAATACAAGGAGCTTAGTTGCTGAAATATCTTTAGCCATTGTCTTACAAGTGACTTCTATAAAAGGTGAACTAAAGAGGATGGTATTGTTAAAACAGAGTAGAAAGAGACACTTGTGAGCCCTGCGCTACAGAACTGTTCCATAAGTTTTCAGCTTTCACCTCGTTAGGGTAAGTGTTCCACCCTCAGCGTCTCCATTCCCCCTCTGTGCAATATGGGTGATTATGGCTGGTTTCCCACCGCGACGCTCGCC
>NW_010158683.1:0-2673 GCF_000695765.1 Mesitornis unicolor | reverse complement strand
GTATGTAAAGTTTTTTCACAGAGTAAATTCTGGCTTGAGAACATTAATGTTGTCTTTATTGTTTCAGTGCTACGGGTCTGGCAGTAATGCAAGCAGGCTGATGACCCCACTGGCTGCAGTGGATGAACTCTAAAGTAGGAAGCAAGGTTGAGGTAGGGTACATGGTGCAAAACTGTCAAAAGCAGCACTGCAGACGTTCTGGATTAGGGTACTCAGGCTCATCACATAGGCACGTGTTTTGCTATTTAGAAACACAGATAACTGAACTTTATGCATCCAGTAAAAGGAACATTATTTAGGAAAACCCAATTGGTATCCACAAGCTATGTTGTGCAGATATTAAGACTCCTAAAGCATTTCTTTTAAGAGAGACTCTGCCAAGGCCCCATGACCAGAAATTGCACTTTTCTTTTGAGAGGCACTGCCCCAGTGAAAGCTCAGGTCCAAAAAATGCATCCCAGCAGGCTTACAGGAGAGTCTTACATTTTCTTCGTGTGGTAAGAATGCCTGGAAATACTTGTGAAGGCCAGAAGAGCCTCATCATCCCCATCAGCCTTGCTGCAAAGGAGCTCTGCTGGAAGAGGGTTGGTTCCCATTCTCCCTTAGAATGACCATAATTTTATCCCAGCACCACTAAATTTTCCGTTAACTTAAAAATCCCTATCTTTGAGATTTCTGTTCTGCTTTCTTTTATTTTTAAATTGTTATGATAAATCTGATTTAGTTTGGTTCTGGAAGTGCCACCAGGTGAGCACATCCGACAGATCTGCAGACAGCCCAACTTAATCCCAAGTATAGGTGAGAGAGCGTTTTAGCTAAGGCCGTCAGGAAAGGAGTAGCATGGTCCTCTTCAGACTGCAGTCAGTCTTTCTACAGCATCAGTTCATCCAGCATCACATGGAAGTTGCTAATTCCTTTTCAGTACTCTGAAAACAAAACCCAGTATGGTCTGGTTTGTTTGGGCCTTTTTGTTGATGTTTTTTTAGAGCTCGGCCCCATTCAGTTGTATCTGGCAAGACAACTGGTCATCTCTGGAAATCCTCCTCATGTGATTCCCTCTGCTGACTGTGGCCTTTGTTCTGATCTGTGGCTGAATGTCACACCATCCCATTCATCACAGGAAAGGTATGAATCCAGTGAGGCAGACAGCAAAAATGGAAAGGGAGTCAGTGGCCAGCACTGTGCCATGAGCCAGGCGTAGCTCTGCTTGCAGTGGTGTGCTTTGGCTCCTGTGCTGTGTGAGACTGAACTGTGCTTTACAAAAAGTCCTTTCTCTTAGGGAAAATACTCCCCAGGCCAGGATGTCTTTGAAGTAAAAGACGGAGGGAAGGGAGGGAGGAAAGGAGGGAGGGAGGGTGATTTAAGGGATCTTGACTGGGACTGCTTAGTCTTTAACATGCTGTCAAGTGACATGCCACCATGCCCACAAACTAGTGTAAATTACAGCCACACAACAGATATGAAGCCAGCTCGTGCACCATCACGTTTGCTGTGTCAAGAGCACGGATCTGAAATGGTATTGATTCAATGTGGACCACATCTGGGCATCAAGAAGAAATAAGAAAGGACGCTGGATAGGGAAGAGCTCTAAGAACAGGTTTGTGGGCTCCATCCTCAGCAAAGCCCCAGGGGCTGCAGTGAGGCTGACAGGGAGTATAGATTCCTCTGTAATGTCACATGTAAGACAAACGGGAGGTTCATTTTAGGGCTGCAATGTCTCCCTGGCTCAGATTGTGAGGACTGAGAAAGCTTGTGAAGCAGGAAAGCCACAGCAAAAGCATCCTGCAGATGCCTTAGTTTCACACAGCTACCTTGCATTTGAGCACCCTTCAACTCCATTTTAATTCTTTGCCCTTTAGCAACACAGATTGGCTCTGCAAGGACTTTCCTCAGAAAAGTCATGGTGCTGTTGTGTGGTATTTGCCAAAGGTGCTGTTTTCCTGAGCTGTGCAAAGACAATTTTTTTCACGCCTGGCTCTTGTAGACAAAGCAGAATGGAGCCTCTTTGGGTCCATGGCTGAAAGTGAACTCTGTGACCCAGAGAAATCAAAGGGCAGCATCAATACCCTATCAAATCTTGCTCTTCTTCAGCCTTGTTTAACTGCTAAGTCACCTGTACCTACAGGCAGTGATGCAACTGAGAAGAGATGTATTTAACCATCCAAGGCAAAAACAGTCGAAATTATGATAAGACCAACTACACCTGCTCCCATTTCCAATTCAAGACTAAGCCCTGTGCCTGTAACACAAGAACTTATGATTTACATCTGCAAAATTGAAGTTGGGCCCACAGCTTCACATGGATGTTCATGCATCCAGGATACTGAACTACCTGCTGTCCACCTGCTCTCCACCTGAGGTCAAGATTTGCCAAGGGCAGGCAGAGCCAGGGCAGCATTACAGCTTGGCAAAGGAATGACCAGGGGACCATCAGCCTTAGCCACCCCGTTCACGGAATCACAGAGCATTAGAAGTTCGAAGGGACCTCAAAAGCTCATCCAGTCCAACCCCCCCTGCCAGAGCAGGATCACCTAGACCAGGTCACATAGGAATGCGTCCAGGTGGGTTTTGAATGTCTCCGGAGAAGAAGCCTCCACAGCCTCTCTGGGCAGCCTGTTCAGTGCTCCATAACCCTCACAGAACCTTATGTTCAGGTTGAATCTCCTGTGCTCC
>NW_010158682.1:0-3535 GCF_000695765.1 Mesitornis unicolor | reverse complement strand
ATTATATAAGAAAGGGCAGCGATATCCAGAGGGGTTATTGTGGCATATATGCTATACCCATCTGTTACAGTAGGATACCAAGAGCCTGCAGAGGATGATTCATCATTCTGAGGCAATGTCCCATGAATAGCATACAGCGTGGTGGCAGATGGAAAAAGATGCACGCGAGCAGATGGATCTGGGTGCAGTTCGTGTTGCACAAACTGGTTTACACTGGGGCAGAGCACTGGAGCTCGTTTCTTGACAGCAGGAGCAGCCTTGCAACACAGCACTTGGAGCAATCACCAGCCATTGCCAAAATGCTGTGCAGATGTGCACATCTGCAAAGGGAGATGTGTGGCAGATGTGCTCACAGCGCTGCGTGTCCTGGCCTCAGCCCGGGCAGCATTGCACTTACAGAACCGCATGCCAGAGTGACAAACTACATAACGGGTCCAGGTGTGACTGCTGACGGCACCTGGCTTTATTTTGAGTTGACTGATAAGGCTTCTCCAAAGTCCACAGCCACCAGTCAAGTCATTCTGCAGTGACAGCAAGGCGACAGGGGCATTGATGGCAGAATGCACTGTGCTGTGTCATCTATGAAATGGTGATTAGTACAGCAGTGTCAGAACTTGCATGGATGCCCTGGTTTGAGCTCAAGAGAGCTAGTTTTCTATTCAGTGATTTCACTTTCCAGCTCAGTCTCTTCTAAGTGCCTGAACTTGCTGAAACCAACAGCATGGTTTTCCACTATGTGCTGCTACAAGTGATCTGGGACTTTGAGCCAGCAATGTGCCCTTGAGCCAAGAAGGCCAACGCCATCCTGGGCTGGATGAGAAGGGGTGGGTGTAGGCCAACTAGGTTCTCCTGCCCCTCTGCTCTGCCCTGCTCACACCACAGCTGCAATCTTGTGTCCAGTGCTGGGCCCTCAGCTCCAGAAGGACAGGAACTGCTTGAAAGAGTCCAGCAGGGCCACAGAGATGCTGGAGGGAGTGGAGCATCTCCTGCTGAGGAGCGGCTGAGGGAGCTGGGGCTCTGGAGCTTGGAGCAGAGGAGACTGAGGGGTGCCCTCATTCCTGGGGATCCATTGGGAAAGGGCAGTGTCAGGAGGAAGGAGCCAGGCTCTGCTCTGGGATGGCCAATGCCAGGACAAGGGGCAATGGTCCCAAGCTGGAGCACAGGAGGTTCAAGCTGAAGAGAAGGAAAAGCTTTGTGAGTGTGAGGGTTATGGAGCATGGCCCAGGCTGCCCAGAGAGGTTGTGGAGTCTCCTTGTGTGGAGACACCCAAAGCCATCGCCGTGTTCCTGTGTGACTGCTCTGGTGATCCTGCTGTGGCAGGGGGTGCACTGGGGGAGCTTTCAAGGTCCCTGCCAGCTCCTGACATGCTGGGATTCTGTGACTCGTGTGTGTCTGACAGCCTGTCCCTAACATGCACGGAAAGAGCTCACTGGTGCTTTCCTCAGTGCAGGTGGCAAGAATGAGGTCCCAAATATCTGCTGGGGGCTCAGCAGCCCCCGTTGCTGACAGCACCGCCTTGTCCTGGATCCCGCTCTGCGGAGCCTTTGCACCAGCTGTAATTAACGACTTCACAGGATTTCCAGCACCTCTCAGGGTCTTGGCAAACGGGCTTCACCTGCAGCCTCAGATGCGTCGTTGGCTTGTCATGAAAAGCAGCACTGTCAAATAAGCTATATTTAACACCGTTGAATGCTGCCAACCATAGCATAAGGTTCAGGAGAAGCTCTGAAAGCAGGAGGCAGATGCACGTTGGCTGTGTGGTCACATTCTGTACCTTTCTCCCTCTCCTTTCCTTTCAAGAGGGTTTTTATAGCGACATCTCCCATTCTGTACCTGCTTCCTTTATGCCTGTATTATCATCCCCATTGCCTCGAGCTGCAGAAATCAGCTGTCTAGCAGCCTTCTCTATTTTTGGAAGCCTAATGATTTACCTATAAACAGAAAGGCACACGTCTGCAAGGCTCACCGTAGCATTTTCTAATAAAATATTGATTTCCTCTCATCCAATAACTGATGTCTTTAATTGGCCCAATCAGCACCCTGCTATTTTTTCCACAAGATACAGCAATCAGAAGGGGAGTGAAGGTCTTTTTGGAATAAGAATGCGCTGGTTTGGTTTTAAAAGGTATCGTCTATTCATATGCAGCTTCGAGCAGGGTGTTATTGCAGACAGATGAATCCCTGCAAGGCAAGCACTGCTGCCATACCCAAGGGAAACACAGGTTTATTTTTACACTCAGCTGAATTAATTGATTGGATTGGTGTTCGCTATTGTTAAAGCACACTTTATTTCTAATAGCTGCGACTTTTCATGTGAACTCTCAGGTGCTTTCCTTGTTGCTGCTCAGATATGAGAATACAGAGACAATTTCTCAACAATGAAAGCTGATTATAGATGAGCCAGCTTAATGATAGGAGTTCCTTCATGTGAGACTGTTGAAATGAGACTAATGAAGAGACAGTGGGGAACAATTCTGCAGGAGAAGGGGGTGATGGATTCATTTCGTTATTAATTAGTGCTATGAAACACCAGCTCTGAAATGTGGATATTTGCTTTTATTTGTAAGAGTCCAGATGTAGATTTCAGGCTCACGAGTTAGAAAAGCACCATTGACTCCTTGATTAGGTTTTCAGTGGATTAATGTGTTTTCTGCCAGTGAATTTAGCTGTTATCCCCACAGCTTGATCCATGGCTGAATCTCTAAACCATGGCTTCATTTGGTGGCCCAGCTTTAGCTTTAGGTGGGGGTTCCTGGCCAACCACAAAATCAATGGAATAATTTATTTTTCTAGTTCAGCAGAAAAGGAAAAAATTGACCTCGATGTTTTGTCGCTAACGGGGATGTTGGCTTTGGGTTTTAAAACGGTAACATCTCCAAAATGTTAGCAAACCTTATAAAGAGAACACTCTTTTAAATAATCATGCTTGTTTTGGAAAATGAAAGAAAGATGTACTCCCTTTATGAATATTGTCTCCTAAATTACTTGGCTTCAGCTGGGATGAATTCATAAATGTGTTCTCAATATCTTTTTAAAAAAATATTGTTTTTCTTTTGCCTACCTCGAGAAAAGGAAAAGTGCAGGAAACACCAAGTTACATTGCTCACAAAAAACCCCAAAACTACAAAAATAGGATTTTCTGTATGTGTAGACAGCACACATAAAGGAATTTTAAACAGCTATCATGGTCCATATGTGCATTTATGCTATAAACTGTCTGCAAAACACCCCGCTTTTATCTGGGGGTTGGACACGTCAAGCAAATGTTGAATTTAAGAGTGGTCCATCATTTGAATCATTATATTATCCCAGAGACATCTCAGTGTGAGGCTCAGGTGCGTGCAGGGAAACAGAGGTAAGACTTGTATGTAAAGGACATGCATTTACAGCATCTGCAGCCCACCATGGCCCCATGGTTTCCACATCATAAAAACACGTCCACATGGCACAGGAGTCATAGCTCTTGGCACCACGATTGTGGTAAAAGGATGTTTTAGAGGCAGTCTTTCACAGATCAGAGAATATGAGGAGTTGG
>NW_010158681.1:0-25355 GCF_000695765.1 Mesitornis unicolor | reverse complement strand
GAAGGAAGGAAGGAAGGAAGGAAGGAATGGAAAAAGAAAATAGTGATCTACCTTACAATTAACAAATTATCAGGACAAGCATCAAAGTTGTAAGATCTAAGATTCAAGTTAGAATTTCACAAAGCAAGGAGCTAGACCTTGGTGACCTGCTTCAAAGGTGACACTGTCTGGTGTTTTATACCCTTTCTCAGTGGCCCAGAAATGTGTAAAATGTATGCAAGACTGACTAACTCCTTTAAGAAAGTGCTAAACCCCCAAATTACTGATTGAGGTTTAGTTACTCACTGAAGCGGGTGAATGTCACTCGGCAGAAGAGTGACATTCATGTCCTTATTGTAAAGAAAGTACTGTAACTCCTCCATGTTGCTTCATCCCAACTGCTCTAGGTTTATCTCAGGGAGGAATGGGGAATTTTAGAAAACTCAGAGACTTTGGCAAGCAGGAAAATAATTTTCCTTGCCAAGCCTGACGTAGAAATGAACCAGACTTTTGTTTGCCTCTAAGGACCTCTGGAATGGATCTCCCTTCCCTCCAGACCTTGAAAGTCACACTGCTTCCCACCATCGCATTGCTGGGAAACTTTATTATATGTAAATTTCCATCATTCTTATTCCACTTTTCTTCCTTTCACTCCATCCAAGCTATTCTGCCATCTCTACATTGAACCATTATTCAATGTCCCATAGAGGGTATAATGCACAGTCCTTATTAAGATACACATGTTCATGGAATAACGCAAAGCTCATTAAAAAGATAAACTTATATTAGAGTATTCGGTGCTATTCTCAGAGCATGCACAAAATATGGAGCAAATATTGTACTTATAATTGCATTTTAATTGAGCTGGTTCTGGTATAAAAAGATAGTTGCATATGGACTGTCAACTTGAATAATATTTTAAGGTACATCTTTTAATTTTACTGCTTTTATTGTTACTATTACAGTTTGAGAAAATTTCCCCACAGCTGTTTTTATTTTGTGAAAATCATTCATCCCATGAGCATGACTGTAGCTGTGTGCAGTATACATAAATCTTTATGATCATTAAACACGTGTAGTTAAGGACTATTGTGTATCCATACATGTTTCATTTTCTTGCTTTGTGTTTAATTTTTCAGTGACTCTCACTATTTCTCTATCTCAGCTGCAGTACAAAAGTGAGATCTAGAATTAGCAAGTAGCTTAATGCCATCCTGTTTGCTGCCTCTGTTATTGCTGAAAGCTTTTAAAAATTGTTTTTATTTATAGATTTACCAGTGATTTTGACTTAAAACCTAGATGTGTTGCTTCCTCCTCACCTCTTTCCCCTGGTCCCTAATGACAAGAGTCCTGCCCTACTACTGCTGCTGGTGCATCATTCTTTCACACAAACTCCGTGACAGGTCTCCGATTCCTCAGTGCAAGTTGCCTTTGCTTCTTGCACACAGTCACTGGTACTGTCACCTTTTCCTTCCTTTCACAGCATCCCTAATATTTCTCTCTTACCTCCTGCTGCTCCACTGACGAGCTTCTCCCAGCTCTCCTGGCTTTTGTTCCAGTTCCTCTGCTCACATAAACACCTTGGGCTTCCTTCCTGCACTGCTTCTTTCCCCCAAACAATCCTGGTTATTCATCACTTCTTCCCAGGCTCTCACTTACTAGTCTCCCCTTCCTAGAATTCCTAACTGTTATTTGACGATCCTCAGGCTGAAAATGATTTTGACATACAAAGGATTACACTTTGCAAGAAACAGCCAAGTCAGAGGAGCTAAAGTTTACTGGGTTTCACATGAAACCCAAGTGAAACAGCCAATATTTCCTGATTTCTGTGCAGAACTACAAAGCACTTCTAGTATTTTCCTCAAAGTAAGAGCAAACCTTTCTGTGAATGCAGCCTGCATTGATACTGAATGCAGGTATTTTTGTGTTCTTTCAGATTTTGCAGAAAACATTTTACAGAGCTCTCCTTGATTATTTTCTTTTCATGAGCATAGTCATTCCAGCCTGAAAAACCCGCCTCCATTTGGCTTAGGCTTCACTAATTTAGCAATTAACATTTAACAGCCAGATTGTTTTCCCAAGCCCAAGGGCACTAGTGCAAGAAAATATCTTCTGATCTATAACCTCATTGCAATCTCAGAGCTCCTAAAACCTAACTTTTTTATTCTAATCATTTTTGCTGATGC
The DNA here is from genome assembly GCF_000695765.1 of Mesitornis unicolor. NCBI lineage: Eukaryota > Metazoa > Chordata > Aves > Mesitornithiformes > Mesitornithidae > Mesitornis > Mesitornis unicolor. Next base: position 23,190 of record NW_010158681.1, on the reverse strand, counting down.
AGGAGCCAGTCATAACTATACTGCAACTAGCAAAAAGCTACACAATGCTCTCTAGTCAGACAGCATTTATTGTGCTGTAATTTGTTCTAAGACAATAGGGGAGATGCAAATTCTAGAGAGGCATATTAATCTGTAGGTCAAACAATAACAAAATATTGAAAAACTGTCTTAATGATTTTTTACATTGTGGTAGAAAAGCATGTAATTCCATAGAGGGGTGCTGGCGATCTCATAAACCAGGAGAATAAAGCTGAAAGGTTTATTAATGCCACCAAGGCACTGAAATAGAATTTGTTTTATATCATGTACAACTGTATAGGTGTTTATTATTTATAACACATTCTTTTTTAAAGGTCTCCATTCTAAGCCCTCTTCTGATGCTCCATATCTTGCTTTTCCCCATTGGTTTTAAACAGCAATTGTATTCCAGATGCAGCTTTAAATGGTGCTGTGTTAGCTGCTACCTTTCACTTTTTATTGCAAAATTTAGTCTATTATACCAGCAGTATTTTTCATTGAAAAATAAAAGTTAAAAACTGCTGACTTCTTTGGGGGTGTGTGGAAAGAAGTTGCTCCGTCTGTGCCATATGGTGCTCAGCACCTTGTAGGATCCAGCCCTAAACGCCAGTAAATCGCAATTTATTGACAGTGTGCACTGTGCAGGCAGAAGCAACACACTGCTCCTGCTCAGCCCTGGTGCTGAGCCTCCTCTCTGGTTTGAAGCATTTAGTATTGACACTGTAAGCACCAAACCAGCTGTCACTGCTGTTCTTGGCAGTCAAAATTGCATGGGGCCACATTGTAAAATGCTCAGCGGGGTAGGTGCATCCCAGCGCTTGTGTGAAGAGATCCTGGTGCTCCTTAGAGCGTGGAGTTTGCATGCCTCTTTCTCTATTCTAAAAATCCAGCACTAAAATAAAAGAGGTACAGAAGCACCAGTGAGGAGGTGATAGGGGCAGCTTTCACTCATAGAAAAGTGGTGGCACACCCATGAGAAACAACCCACTCCAGCTTAATCTCTCATCTCTGCCGTTAGCCCCTCTCACTTACAAGGCAGCTGCCCTAAGCTTGGGTCATGCAGGAGCATCTCCAGCAGGACACATCCATCTCATTCTGTCCATAGCAGAACTGCTAATGATAAAGTGAGAGCCAACGAACACCAGCGACACAGGGCAGTCCCTATCTGCAAGGGTTACTGCGCTCAGTCTGACCTCACGCATCCCACTCTCTGGAGCATACCACTCAGGTCAGCTGTGAGTGTCCATTTCCTCTGTCATCCCTGCTAAATTAATTATCTATTGCACAATAACTTGCCATTACAGGACATGAGACGAAGTGACCCTGCAGGCCCAGTACTCCTAAACCCTTTTGCTGCATCACTTATACAACAGCTCCCTCAGTATCCACGCTCAAACCACTGGAGGCCTAATACCTAAACAAGCCTCTGACAGCTGACCAATGTGTTTTAGAGCCTGATTTCATGGTGTGGACATGCTGCAGCGCAAAGAACTGGCTATGGGAGTCAGCTAGGAGCGGAAATCTGCAGTCACCAGCCCTGCAGGAAGATGGGTGCTTGCAGCCTGGAGACCTGAAGCACACCTGGGCAGAGAACAGGGCTTTCTTCTGTAGTGGGGGCTGACCAAATGATGTTTCAGTCTTTTAATATCCTGTTTGTGCAGGAAACAAGGGTGTGGATTTGCTTTACTTATGGTAGTGCTTGTGCTTGACAGGAACACCTCTTTACAGGGCTGTCATGTACTGGCTTCTGCTGGGCCAGGTGGTTGCAGACTGGAGGTGGGAGTAGGAGAATGAAGGGCTCCATAGAGAGCCATCCAGTAATCCCACGAGATATTCAGTCCTCTTGAGATGAGACAGTTAATGCTAGCCTTGTAAAAATGTATTGTTGAAGGCTTGCTAATAAAGCATTCGTATTTTCCAAAGTTATTTACAGCAGTAACTTGTTTTCTCGTAATAGTTTCAGTATTCAGTATTTCAGTAAGCAACGATAGTTTCTAGAAGTATAATTGTTTGCAAAATATTTTCTCTACCAAGTTGTGCCATAAGTACAGAACATTATGACAAGAAGATCCTATTTAGATAAATGTAAAACAATTGCCATGTTACTAGTTTATTTTCTCTCTGCTTTACAGAAAAATCTGTTAGGGGCCCATGTTGATATGCGGTGACAAATAACTGTAATGAAACTATATGTACATACTGTAGTGATAATAGCAATCAGTGTGTCTTAACAGAAGCAGGAAGACTAAGGTCTTTAGTATTATCTGAACCATAGATATTTCTGTGAAGCATTAGTATTTCTGCGGTAATTACTGAGGAAAGACTCTGCTGATCATCAATTATTCTCTTAGTATTCCCTTTTCTGTAGAATGTATCAACCCTTGAAGAGAAAGAAAAATTAGATATTCTTTTTTCTAGGAAAGTTGATGCCCTTTTTCGGTGTCTCAATCTGCATCTTAAATTGCACATTCAGTTGATATCTAGAGATACACACAATTAAAACACCAAATCACTCCCTCATTGCTTAGCAAAGACAGACCTTCCATGGAAAAAGTGAGGGAGGGTTAGCTCTGACAGTCAGTAGACCACAGTAAAGCTTGCCAAAAGATACTACTCTGGCTGACTAACAGCAATTTTTTTCTGTATTTCTATTGCCCCTAGATCTGCTGGGGGAAAGCAGTAATAGCCATGCATACCTACGGCGTTTTCAGACACCCCTGTACAATGAATCTTCTTTGAACTGTAGTTCGTACTGTTCCCCATCTTTGCAATGCCTCCTTTTCTCCTGCCATCCTTTTCCTACCTTTTTTAGACAGCTCATTTGTTATGCATCATGCTGCTGCTAGCTGGCCCTTTGCACTCTTGGAGTTAGGGCAGGATTTGTCCCAGTTTCTGCTAGCATACCAGCAGTGTTAATGTTTAGTCTGAAAGTTTTAAATGGCAATGGTTTCCTTTTTTTTTTTTTATTTAACACCGTTGTCTGCTTATAAGAAATGCTAGCAAGGGAAAAAAAGGTATGTGACCTATTAAAATGAAAGATTGCCCATTCTTGTAATTACAAGTAACAGGAAGCCTGGTAGTACCTTGTTTGTTAAATTCCTCTGACCTCTTCCAAAAAAAATTGTACAAAAAGTCACAGTTATTAGTACATCTAGAGCTAAGGTCCTGCTCTATGCACATGTGTTAGTCATTTACTAGATTTTTCTCCCCCCTTTCTTGCTAGAGCTGCGGTGAATTGATAGCTAGATATTCAAACACTGGTGGACAATCCCCTTTAGGCTGCCTTGGAAGAACTTGCTAATAACTAACTGCCGTTCTTCTCTGGCTCAGGTTCCTAGTTGCTGCAAGCTTATAAGGGGGCCCATTTCAACCTGGTTTGATAAAAACGACCTCTGGAGGAGTCTCAAAGACACAGAGTCCTGGGGCAACAGCAGTTTTAGGTCTAGTTGTGGAAAGGGAGAAGGAGACTAAAAACTCCCCATGGTTTTCAGGGTGGAGTCCCTTGAGAAGATTTAATGTGAAAATGCAGGATTGCCGTGGCTTTTTCAGACCAGAATGGAAGGGCCTAAGCCTGCACACTGCTCAGTCCCCAGGCCTTTGTCAGGGTCTGTCAGGTGTGAAGATTTAGCTCCTATTACAGGGAGTAAAGGGATCAGCTGCAAATAAAATATATGCTGTGGATTAGGTAAAAGCCCTGTTCCTTTGCTATACACACATCTATGCCAAAAGTTAAGTACCTCAGAGGACACCTCTCAGTGCTACTCTGTGACTATAGGGTTGTTCTTAAGCCCAATTTTGGATTCTTTTCTTGTAATTTACTTTGCTCACTCTGGAGAACTGAAGCAGTTATCTAATGTGAACTTTCAAATTTGAAAGATTGATCACATGAAAATGGAAATTACCATCATTTGACTCCAATTTATAGAAGCAAATGTAGTCATTACCTCAGTTATGCATCCAAAATATTATGTAGTTGCAATCTGGACTTCTTTTTCTCCTACAAAATAAACTGTCAAACTTCTGTTCATATTTATAGTGCACCTTTTCACAAAAAGTTTTCATGTTCTGGTTCTGAACTTCTGTTAATTGGGTCTTACATGTTCGGAATGCTTATCTGCAAAATCACAAGCAAACTTTTAGAAACCTAAGGGAAAAGAATACAGAGAAGAAAAAAAAGAAACGGACTTTGAACTTAAAATGTAATTTGTTACGGCTGTAAAACCAGCTGAAATGAGGAAACCAAAATGGGAGACAGAAATCAATGTAGTTATTTAACATGTATGCATAGAACATAAATGAACAAATAAGCTAGTGTTATATACATCCTTTATTAATAATGTGACTGCTTTCTGATGCATGCAGATATGCACATTTAAAGCTAGCTTTAAAGAAGTACATGAAAATTATTTGGTCCTAAATGAAACAGAGATTTTAGTCACTCAAGACAGCGATTAGAAGGATTGTTTATTTCTTCAAGTGACCTATACCTGTGTTAGTGAACTTCAATACAATGACAAGTATTTCATGTATGTATAGGCACAGGACATCAATTGAATTTATGTATGGTGAAACTTTTGATTTCTTATGCTTCCCTTCTAAGTAATAACATTATCATATCTGGAAACTTCATCTATATTTTTATTTTCTTTCCCCAAGAGTACTATACTTTTATTTCTCAGATAACCTGCACCCATTCAAATGACTGCTCATTGAAAATAAATCCTTGGATAGCCTGAATTGTCAGACAACTCTGTAAAATTTCATTAAAGAGATAAATGTAGTGAAAAGGATCATAGATGGGACAGCTACTAGAGAGGAGAAAAACTGTAGAAGAACTGCTGATAACATGAGGTTTCTGGAGTAAACTTACCCTTATATACTTATAGCCTGCAGTCCTACTGAATCACTGCTAATAGCCAATGCAAAGGTTCTATATGTGAAAATAGGGTAATAAATAATAGGAAGATGATTGGCTGGCAGTGGTTGTCTTATTGGTTTGAAACACCACTTGAACTGGGAATTGGGGAGGAGACTCAGACCGAATCTTTATGCCACCCTTCGGTGTGCATCTGGGAAATTGTCATTCATATCACAAACAATCTTTTCTTTAAGTCAGTGACTGTATCCTCTTGGGTGCTTGTTGCTAATGGAGACAGAAATAGTATTCTAGTCTGGATTTAATACACTTCACACATAGATTCATTGTGCGCTACTTTTTTCAGCTGAAGTAGAATTTCAACAGTTTTGTGACTTTTGACACATCATCACTCACAATGGAGTCTTACTTCCAGGGAATAATGAACATATTCTTGTGCCAAATTTGAGGATGTCTTGTTCACAAACATTATTTGTAGTTTCCATACCACAAAATCAAATGGCTTCATGCAAGGGGACGATTATGAATAGTCCTGTCATTTCTCTAGCTTCTAACAGTGCTTCTAATAACCTTCAAACCACTTCATTATTCCTGTTCTTGCTGTGGCCACTGAAACCACATTTAAATATGCATCTAAATATTTTAGAATAAAGATGACAACAATAAAGAAAAAGATTTTGGTGACAAATTTTCAGACTTGGATCTTCATGTGGACCCAAATAAATGGCCTGACTGCAAGAGGTTATAAACACGGCCTTAAGCTTAATTTCACTTTGTGTTTTCAATGGTAGGTGCTCTGTGTTCCTATTTCTGACTTCAAGTACGTACAGTTTATATACATGCATGAATGTGTAACTGTGAATGCACATACATACATACTAGAAGACATCTCTCTACCCACTGAGAAACCTAAATTTATGTAGTAGCGTTTTTAAATCAATTCAGGGCTAAACTGCCACCCCAAATCTTAAACTTCTTGTGACAAGCTCATTTTACATGACAAAAATTAGGCACCAAAGTGTAGTTTTATTGGAATAAAGCAGGACCCAGGCAAAATTCCCTACAGGTGGAAAAGGGAGCACACATGGGAAGCTGAATATAAAACCTGCAGCACAGATGAGCCCAAGGATTTTCTCCTTATTGATGAACAGGGACAGATCCTTAGTGGGTGTAAGTGAGAATTGGGGAATAGCCGAACTGGGGTTTAACTAGAGACAGGCAGATTTAGAGGACTGTGGGAACTACAGCTCACTGACACAGGCTGCCTATCTGGTCTGTAAATTTACAGAAACTTGAAGAGCCTTATAGGGCATGCGGGTCTGCGGCTTTCTCCACTTTGGTTAGCACTTACGAGCAGCCCTGTGGTGGCACCAAGGTACTGTTTATGTAAGTTCTCATGAGTGTGAATGAGATTTGCACTTCTAGCCCCAGGAATTTTTGGAAATATGTTTTGTTTTCCAGCAGGATTCTGAACATCTGGAAATGCTGGCATTGTACTGTCTCTGCATAAATCATAAATGACTGGAAGTGACTTTTTTGCTCCTAAAACTGATCCTTTTAAGCATTATTACGCCACAACAAAATGAAACGAACTCCTTTCCCTTTGCTGCAGGAGTAGAAGGAACACTTGGTCTCCGGGGAAATCCCTTCCATTTCTTTTTGCTAACTTCTGCCCATCAAATGAGAAGAAGATAAAGAGAATTTCTCGGGCTGGCACAAATAAAGGCCAATTTTTGTATCTCTTCTGGTCAGGCAAAATCACTTTTGCTGCTGCTGTTACGGCTTCCATTCTTAATAACCATTCTGTGACCTTAACTCCCCATCAGTCTATCCCTGAATAGTTATTCTATTTGCAGCTTTTCCTCTAGCTCCTTTGTCCCTTGAAAGACAGCTGTGCAGGTTTTCAAGCACTGACACCACTTCCACTGCTTGGCTGATCTTCCCAGAGGTGTCAGAGAAGGCGGCTCACTGGGCTGCTGCTCTTGGGATGTGTTCCCGCATCTGAAGAGCTATGCTGTGCCTGGATGTTACTGGCAGTGCCACCAAAGGCTGCTACTGCTCTGGGTCAGGTTCTCTTTTGGTAAAACTCTTTGCATTGTTTACCTTAGCAGACTGTGACAATCTTGTATTACCCTGAGAAAAGAAAGATATGACAGAGTACCTGAGGAGACAGTCTCAGGTTGGAAATGAGTAGTATATATTTCCAATTGTATGTTACACTAGTATAAGAAGATGGCTCAATCTCTCTTTCTCTCACCCTTTTAAGCCCTTGCTATTCTGTTCTACACAGAGAATCTGACTGAATATTAAAATCTCCTTCAGCCATTTAAAAATGTTGATGGATTTGAACTAGATCCATGAATCAGAAGACCCTTGAGCTTTGGAGCAGTTCCAACTCCAGACCCTGCTGCAAGTGCCACAGTCAGCCTTATCTCTCACTTACTGCTGTCAAACATTTGCAGAATTGCTCTTATAAGTATCTTAATCCTTCCATTTTTGCTGATTTGTAAATTATGCCAAACCTGCTTTTTGATAGCAGGCACCTGGTAGCACCCATATTTGCAAATCTTAACAAATGTGGAAAGTTGCCTTCCTGCTTCTCACAGGAGACCTCAGCTTACTTCAACAGACAACTTAACTCCAAATACAATTAAGAAAAATACCACTGGTATACTAAGATGACTAATTGGTATTTGGTTTATAGTTACATGCTGACAATGATTAAACTAATTACAAGGCATACTGTGCCAAATTGCTAGCTCTTTGTGTACTTCCAATGTAGCTGAGAACCAGCAAGGTCCTGGTTCAAACTCTGAGTGTGTTAAAAAGGTTTTTGTTAAGATCACTTGCAGAGCTGTCGATGTGTAGGTACATGCACATATGCACACAGCTGAATGTATGTGTGAGAGATCTGTATTCAGAGAGAAATGAATACAAAATTCATTCTTTCAGCCAGAGAAAATGGATAGTGTTGTGCTCTGTTAAACAGTTGCTGTGTTTCAGTCGAGACTGCTTCAGCGCGAAGCAAAGTGATTCGTAGATTTGTGTATGTTTGCCCAGAGCATGTTCCCTACAGTCTCAAACTAAGGCCTGTGCAGAACCAGACAAACTCATTAGGAAAAGTAGGAAACATTTCTGCCTACCAAGAGACAACATCACTCCTGCCTCCCAGATATGAAGCAAGATAATAATTTTCATTACACCAAAAGATGTATTTTGTTTAGCATGTATTTTATTTGTGGGTTGCCTTCAACATCTAGACAGGAGAAAAGGTGTTGCTTTGGCAATGTTCTTTTAGGTGCAGTTTGAAGCTAGAAGCTACTAGCCAGATGCAGCTTTTGTATACTGGAAATACCAGCAAGGGCCCTTTTTTGTCTCCCTCCTCTTCTGAACCTGGCAGAAGTAATCAATAAAACTGCTTAGAGTGGAGTTACACAGAAAAATACCAGTCATGAAGGGAAAGCAGAGGGGTTTTTTTGCAAGAACTAGAGGTAAAACTTGCACCAAAATGAGTTCGTCTTAGTTTTGTTTATTAGCTTCGTTTTTGCATCACAGGTTATTACATTTGTTGTTTTTATGTTTGTTGAATATTTTCTTTGTCTTCCGATATGTGCTGTATTAAGTGTTAGGTATGTGACATTGTGCCTTGAGTCTTTTCTAATAATACAATATTTACATTTATTATATTTAATAGTTATTGGGATATATTTAATACATTCTTACTATCTCAAGTACATTAATATACAGACATTAAAGCCAGCTAAAACTGAGGACTTGTTACTCAAATACTGCTAATAAAAAACATAGAGAACCTTTTTAAAAACTGTCAGACAGTTTAAGTTGTGTTCATTCGCAACTGTTTATAGAAGTAAAGAGGATGTCTTCCAGCTTTGAGGTTCATTCCACATTAAAGACAGGAATTATGTCCAAGGGAAGGGAATTACTGTCAAATTGAAGACAATCAGCTGGAATGGGGGGAAGGTTTAAAAGAGAGTACACATATATGCTGAGATCTGAACATATTCTGTGTGCTGTGCAAAGAGTAGAAAAACCAAATTCCTGCTTTAAGCTCTGTGCTCAGGACACAGTGACTCATAAAAGCACAGCTGCAGGAAGGTAAACTAGTCTCCCTGAGAATGAATGCCACACAGTGCTAGATCAGGACTCTGCTCCCTACATTTAATGCAAAATTTCAGATGATTACCACAGTTTCTGGCTTAGTAAAATAAATTTCTTACAATATTGTCATTCTTATTCTAGTCCCACCTGGACTCAGGGAATTAAGAAGTGGCCATAAGGATAGAAGGGATAGCATTTGAAAACTCACATTTGGCTTACTTGAAGAAATGTGGTCATTTCTGTTTCATTTAAAACACTTCCCTTGTTCAGTTCACTTCAGCTAGAGGGGAATGAAACTTCAGTAAAGCTCAAACTAGTTGTCTCTTATCCTGTGTATTCAACATAAGGTCTGGCAATGCTCTAGTAAGGCAGGCCAAATTCTCCTCTACATCAGGTTAATTCTAATGACTGGGCCTACTAGCATGTGCCAGCCTTCATCACCACGCTGAATCACTGTTCTTCCTCTCCCTGAGTGAAGTGCATTCAGTTTGACTTCTGTTTGCTAGACAAGTGTAATATATAGGTATGAAAATTACCCCTTTTCAGCTGAACTCCAGATTGTACATTCCCACAGAGTACTTAACAGCGTGGGAGGCCAGAATCAACAAATGGTCAGACATTTACAAGCTGGTTCAAATCCTCAAACTTAAAAACCCCCACATGAGGACTTTGCAAATGTAATAAAAATATAATTTAATTTGAATATTCATTATTTCTCTATTAGTAAAACTATAACATATCGTGTCTTATGGAAAATTTAGAAAATTGAACAAAACCAATGTCAATATGCAGAAATAAAAAAAAAACAGAGCAAACTGATTGAGTAATTAAATGAGAAAACGAGTTCATCCTTGAGAAGTCACAGAACAAAAAGAATGATTGCGAGTATTACATCTCTTAGTACGAGGATGGATCTAATTCATCCAATAAGTTATGTTTGTTCTTCTGTTTTGTATTTTTGAGTTACAGGAAGTCCACTGCAAATCCCATGCCAGCTCCACATGGAACACTGAGAAACAACAGCCTCAGCTTGCTGATGCTACAAGGGCAATTTGGCTGCAGGAAGTTTGGTTCAGTTGTTTCAACTCATCTATGGTGATGTAGCCAAACTCAAAGAAAAAACAGACCCAGTAAGCAGGTACGATGAATTTTATTAGCAGTCATGATTGCTTGAATTGATCCCATTAGTGAATGGGTTATGATTACTGAGTAATGTGCCCTCTTCTCTAAGTGCTGAGTGACAACTGGCAGCTATGCACTCCTGAAAAGAAGGGTCTCAAAACTGGCTTGGAGAGGACAACATACAACTACTCTAGTTTGCAAGGTGATATGAACAGAGTAATAATTTCTCTCATTGACAAAGAAAGGGCAAAAATAATTGCTGTATATGAAACGTCATGTTCTTTCTTAACTAATAATGACTTCAACTTGGAGGTACACTCTGTTTACCTACTCCTAGGGGCTTCCCTTCTCCTAAGCACTTTTCCAAGACATCTGTCCTAATAGAACTAGATCAGATAGCAGCTTATGGCAGAGACACATTAAAGCAATTTACTGATAGATGCATCAGAAAACTCAGATAGGTAGGACACAACCAACCAAACCGCATCATCCAGCAGTATCACATCTGCAAGGAAGGCGAATGCAAATGATGACTCCATATCTGTCATTGTTTTTCACCACTGATTCACTAATTGTGTTTTAATGATATTTTCTCAACAACATCACCAAAAATATATCAGTTTTATAATGGTAGACTCTGAACATCTGTGTTTTGCCAACAATATCTGACCATTAGGGAACTACAATATCTTTGTAGTCACCGAGACAATAATGACAACTCAAGCCAAGAATCAATTAAACTGAAGAGATTGTTCCATATCTTTCTTTTATGAGAAGAGCACAGGTGTTTAATAATTTACATAAATTATACAAAATCTAAAGCTTTTACAGTAACCAAGCGCTTAGCAAGAAACATGAATGAAGAGGTAAGTTAGCTGATGATGTTTTGTATTCCAACCAGTGCCTCTTTAGCGCTTCTGTAGTTATAGGTCTGTGAGGGTTTCTGTTATACAACCTATTTTCATGTATTCATAACTCAATCTTAAAAAAGAATCTGATTTGCATTTGGCAGGTAAAGATTTTAAAGTGAGACTGGATTTTTTTTTATTAGGTTATGGGAAAAAGTCAGTTTAATTGTCTCTAAGTTATGCAAGTATAAAAATGGAATGTATTGGTTTCAGACGCTATTTTATGTTGCTACAACTCAAAACTTCTTTGTTTTTTTAAGGGGAAACTTTACAAGCCGTTAGTCTGAACCATGGATTAGTGCATTTGGGAAACTTGGAAAAAGAAATGTAAAAATGCTTGTACACTCCATTCCTTCAGCCAAACTTTCTTCAAGATGCAGTGCCTTGCTCTGCCATCACTTATGTAAGACAGCTCTCAGTTTCATACATTTTACATGATTCAGGTGAATGGCTTGAATCTCTTATACAATTTACATGGAATTCATTGTCTACCTTTCCGCAAACCTTCCGCATTCTTAAAGATCTTGTCAGGTATGCAAGTGCTGAGGGGAATGGTTAAAGTAATCAAGAAAAAACTCTGGAGATCGCACAGTATACATTATATATTAAAGGTTAGGTTTATCTTAAAAGGAAAGCTTTTGGTAGGAGAACAGGAAATGCTGAGTCCCTTATTATATATCTTTCCTAAGAACTGTTGAAGCGACAGGTTTTGGAGGCACTGTTCTTCACCCCATTATAAATTTGTACTCATGGAAGACCTAGATTGTGCCATGAGAATCCTAGATTATGCCACATGCTTTTCATGTGTTTTGGTTCATTCCTACCAAGTGGCGTGCTTCCTAGAGCATCCAGAACAGCCAGATCCTAGTTGTGCTGCTGCTCCAGGTGGATGCCTCTGTATGTTGCAGTGTGTTACATACAATGATACCAAATAAGATAGAAATGTGTTCTGTAACAATTTCTAGCAGATGAAGGGAAATAACGCTGTGGGAAAAAAAGTCTTCCTATAGATTGAATATCGAAGTTTGGTATGTCAGGACAATTACTTCCACAGGAGATTCCTCCAACAGGAGGGTTTTCTAGCTCCTGTAGTTTATTCTACAAAATTTAGTGGCTTATACTACAAAACTCTTTTGGATAAAGTTAAAAAAGCATTGAGGTCTCAGGTCAAACGGTATCCTCACTAGTTTCAGTTAACCAAATCCTTTCTGATCGCATGGGAACTTGCCCTTGTGTAGATATAAAATGTACTTTGAATACATATACCTGTATGATTTTGCATGCATGTAACCACACATGGACATCACACTACCTATCCAGGCAGCCAAAACTACCAAGTGAACAAAAATTAGATAATACATTTTGGAAATTTATTTTACAAGTTAATGAAAAACTCCTTTTATACTTTATGGCAGCAATTTCAGTCTTTCCTGTTGGTTCCTAGACCTTAATGTGAAATAAAACCAAGAGCAGATTACAATTACCAAGAATATCACTATAAAAATTCTCAAGAAATCATCAAGCTCTGTTCTTTTCCTCCTGTTCTATTGCTCCCTTTATGCCTTTTGTATAAATGTTCACACAACATGATGTGGAGATTAAAAGAACCAGCTGTTTATGAACAAACATTTCTATTTGAAGGTCAGAGAGCAAACCAGGCAAATCTAGCATAAGCTTTAATGTCGATTTGACTGTTCACTGGCAATTTTCAAAAAATTGCTATGTTATCAAATGGTTGTTTCAGCAGTTCTGCATGAACTGTGCTCAACCCAGTCTTGCCAAAGGCTCAACATGCCAATAGGGAAGGCTGCCAGACCCATCAGATGACTGCCCAGTTCAGGCCATCTTAGGCAGGGTGACTGAAGGGCATTTATGCTGATCTAAACAAACCTATTAGAACTTGCAATAAAGTTCATTAAGGAGGAATATTTCTTCAAAAATATGGACATTTTCTGGACTATAATAGAGTATATGTAGAGCAAGGGGGCTACGAAATGCAGACCTTTTTTAGGGGTCCTAATGGCGTTCTAATGGAGATTTCCTTGTTTCCCCAGCAGCATATAGCTGACTTAGCAAATCCCTAATTGCAGGCCCTGAAGGCACACTGTACATTTCAGTTCTCTGTATTGGATATATATGTGCATATATAATTCAGTGGTTCCCCCAGGATTTTAAAAAAGGGTAAGAATAAATGTCATCTGAATACCAAAGGCAATAAAGGAAAGCTGGTTGGGGCCAGTGGCATTCAGTTCTCCCCATGCTCCCAACCCTCAATTTCATATTTTTGAATGGAACTGAAAGTTAATTCTTACTTCATCCCGAAATGTATTGTTGTGAAAATGTCATGTTATTGCACAGGACTCTGAAAGCTACTTGAAAATTATTTTGTTGTTCATCTCTAAAACTCTGGAGCAAAGGACATTTTCTCTGCCAGAAACACCAACATTATCCTTCTCTTATCATTTTTTCCACAGTTTTTCACTTAGTCTTCATTTTCTAGATTCTGCTTTTCTATAAGTTCTCTTCTAGTTCTCTTTGAGTTTTCCTCTTTTCGTGTTTGCTTCTTTTCTGTGTCCATCTTCCTTTCATACAAGTACCACACACAACTCCTGACAGTCTTTGATGTCAACAGTCAAATCTTCATGGATTCCAGTAAAATATTTCCCCTGTGTCTTTTACAAAACAGGGACAAAGATTTTTCAAGGTTCTTACATGCCTGAAGTGATTTCAGTGGAAATGGAAGTTTAAATGCAGGTGTGTTATGTCCCAAAGTATATCTAGCAATAAAAAGTTTTAAGTAATTATTTGCCAAATACTGCAAATGAGAAATATGGAAGAATCCAGTGAGTTTTCTCTCTGTGGTGATGGTGAAGGCATGCACGTTTGTGTAGGTTGTCCCAAACACGTTTGTAAAAGTTTTTTACAGCAATATTTCATTGTATGTTCCAGATACAGCACTTCCAATCCAGAAAAAAAAGTCTTTTACAATGAAATATGGAGATTTTTATTTTTGCAGAGACTTATTTTTCATTTCCCTTACTTGGGAGGCCAGGTGCCCACCAGAGCAAGGCTCAGAGGGAGCTGTAAAAAATGACATGTTAATCCATACTTCTTTGGGCATAAACTTGTCATGGTTTTAAAGCTTGTTATTTTGGGGCATTCCAGAGCTGAAAGTGACTGCTGGAAATTAACTTTTTTTCAGTGGTATAAGGTGTCATTTGAAAAACTGTGGCTCATGAAACTACACGGTTTGAGGTAATGTCGAAAAATCTGTATCTGACTAGGATACTCGTAGTTAAAAACCACTCCAGCGGTTAACTCCAGTTAAAAACCAGGTGCGTCCAGGGTGAAGGAGAAAATATTGGTATTACTCTTGGGTAGATAAAGAAGACACAGCTTTCTTAAAGGAAGACTTTTAGAAAAGTAGCAGCTGTCTAAACATATTCCTGAGACTGGGAAATTAGAACAGGTCTTATGAAGACGAGCAGAGACTCATCTGATAACGGTGGGACACATTCCTAATGCTAGTGTCTTTAAAATGGAAAAGTAAGAGAAGTAGTTCAGTAGTCAGAACTCATCAGGTCTGCCTTGGACAAAGACCTGAAACATGATCTAGGAACAGTCACTTCATCTTTTTAGCTCTCTGAGTCCTCATTCCTTCACTGTTGATATAATTTTCCAGAGAGTATTTTGTTTCTTCATGTGCTTCTTCATATTTTTATTCATGCATATTTATTTATTCATGTATAAAAATATAGTGGCACAGTAGAAAGGGCACAGAGACCTGCATTTCTAAGATCTCATTTCCCTTACCTCTGGGCGTTTCTCTAAGTCTGTAAATATATAAGAATTACTTTTCCTGGGCAGTAGGATATCATACTTGTCTATTCAGTAGAAAAAAGGGTGAAAAAACAGTGTCTAGAGCCTATTTAACACACCACATAGTCTGAGGAATAATAAAGAAAAGAGAGTGCTTTAAAATGCCCATTCTGTTCTGTGCATGGATCTACGATCACTTATTAAGACTGAAAACACTCTTTGCCACAGCTCAAATAATGATAATATAGACAGGTGGTCTTTAGCTATCGGGATTACTAAGCCTACAAACGTTCATGTGATTACCAGTATTAGGTATAATGGGTGCTAAGAAGTGTAGTGGATTTATTCGGGCTCACAATTTAACTGTACCTCATTTAATTGTCAGTGGTTTGGGTTTTCAATATCTTATGAGGGTACCTACCTAAAATAATCAGTGATACTTTTTGGACAGGCTCATGTGCAGTCGCTCATGTACTGTCAACCTATTAGTGGATAACAAGCAACTACACAAAGACATTAAAAAATTAGTGAGAAATATCCTTCTGCTCTGAACTCGCTACAAACCTACTTCAGCAAGTCTTCTCTATGGTTGATTTTGACTGGGTGTGTGCTGATGTTCACACCATCTCCCTAGGTTTGCATCATTTAAAGCCTTTTCATGACAGAGGAAAAATAAGATATAAAAATTAAATGTGTCCTCTAAGGGACTACATTTGGGTAAACAACTAAAGTTATGACATCTTGAGATCTTTGTTAGGTCTTACGGCTATATAGGCTTTATGATACCATACTAAGCAGTCAATTCTATTTTATTGTTTCACCTTATGAAACATGGTTTGTATGATGGGAATAAAGTAGGAATATAGCATCTGCTCCAAGGACTATGTCATCCAGCATACAGCAGTGGCCAAGAGCAAAGTAAGGCTTGGAAAATCTGTCGTAGGGTAATTTGCCCCCCATATAGATATTTTCTGGATTTCTAACAATTATTTTATATTTCACCAAGTTTGTTCATTAACTCTTGACACTTCTATATAGTCTACACATTTGTGTTACTATCTATTTACTCTGTTTGATGTTCCACTGCACAGGTAAACTATGATACATCCTAGACATTTACCTCCAATCTGTGTTCATGCTCCTGGGCTATAGCTTGATTCTGCTGATCTTTTATTTTCCTTGCCATACAATGTTCATGTCTGTGTGAAGTCATGCAGAAACTGCACAAACAGGAATCCTAATCCTCTCAAAAATCATTAAATTTCATATGCCTTCATAGTATTTCATTATGAAAAATATTTGTGGAGAAAACTGGCTTTCAACATAACATAAAAAGACTTATACAAGTCAAACTCAGTGTTTTTCCTCAGAAATGATGATGTGTCTTTCCAAATGCTTATCTTCATTACTATGGAAACCCTCCTTTCTAATAGTATTTGCAGCATGTGAGAAGAATACATATTCATTTTAGCACAGCCACATTTTCTACAAAGTCCATACTGCTACTGTAAGACAGTCGGGTCAAAACCTTGAGACTCTGGAAACTCAAGGTTGTTATTTCTCTGCAGATATATAAGCAAGTGAAGGTGGCACGTGGGAACAAACAAGATTAGTCATCCAATCTACTCCTCCACATAGAGTATTAGTAAATAGAGTTGTGTGAATAATTGATTTTTTCACTTTGCTGGCTGAACTGAACATTTAAAAGAAAACATTTTTCCAGAGTTCTCTTTGAAATGAAAAGCAGAGTTTGAATGTAATATCTTGTTTAATTTGCATTTTTTAGTAAAAATTTTATCTTCTCATAAAATACTAGTTTGAAACAAAACGTAAATTTTTCACTAATTACTATTTTTCACTTGAAACTATTAACTGAATTGGACATAAATTTCTTAAATAGTTTGGGCTAGGATAAATCTGCATTATTCAGTGAGTAAAATCATTGATCAAATACTCCCCGCTCTAACATAAAATCTGAAGCTTTCTAATTGCTTTCTTCCTTCAGATACACACAGTGAAAAAGCGTGTTAATGAAGATGTTCGATATAGTGGATACATAAACTTCATCACATTAATGTGCTGTATTTTACTTTTACAATTCACCGTTGTTGCTAGGCAGATGTAATTTGCCAGTATGAAGCAGCTATTACTAACGTAGTATTAAGAACTTGTCCTCTCTTTGACCTTGTGTGCATATAGTCAGTTCTTCACACCTGTAGAAACACACCTTCTTTACAAAATTTACAGGTTGAACTCTGTAAAAGGTTAAATTTACATGAAATGACCATGCATTCTTTAAGCACCTCTTAGCAGACCAAATTCCCTGTGAACTTTATGCAATTGTACATACAATGTTGTATCTCTACATTTTTTTCCCTGAAGAAACGTTTTCTATCAAATTTTATTTCAGCTGGGGAGATGATGAGAGCAAGTAGTTGTGACTGCCCACTACAGTAGAGATATAGGATATAGACATAAAAATATATATGCATCAGCTGATGTACAATAATACTCTTGAAAACAATGTTACTGTGTCAAAACCATTTAATAATAATTTTATATATCTTACCCTAGATTTCAGATTGATTGTCAATGTTGATATTATTTTTGTTGTTGTTGTAGTTATTATTATCCTAAACCCTAAAGGCAACAGATAATCATTCTGAGTTAGATTCTTTACAAATGGAAGTCTCTCTCTCAAGAGCTCACAGTCTGAAGAATCTCAGAGTGATTTTGAATAATATAAATTTTAAGAAACTTACATTTAAAATGCCATGGTGGGTGCATATTTTTTTCTTGGGGTTAATATGTTTCTTTGGTAAAGAATTCACATTTAGTTTTGGCTGAATATTTTTTTCCTAAATATTAGGTACAGTAAATAAATCCACTACAATCGCATTGGCCAAAAGATAATGTTAAGTTCTTGCATAACGCGAAGTCCTTCCACCATGTCACTAAAATGCTTCAGGACTTTATTTGGTTCAGAACATTATTTAAAACTACAAGTGAAATCTAATCAACATTAATAATGTCAATATTCTTTTGGAAATTTCTGTTCTTTCCTAAAACCTCTTGGCATTATTGCTAGTGAGGGGTCAGTCTTGACATTTTTTGATCTTTGCAACTTCATGGAAATCTGTGACTATCATAGGTTCTCAGAATCTCCAAAATGTGATCCGTTTATTGTCTGTACATATTTTTGGAAGTATAAAGCAACTACTTTAAACTTAGTTACTGTACAAAAAGGGGTATTTTCAAAGGGCTTTCCATCCTGGTTAAGATATTTTCATAAAATCTCAAAGCAATCCATGCCTTTGTCCGTATCAGGAAATCTGGTTTGCAAGTTATAATATTTATTGAAGAGTGAGGTTATCCATGAAGGTCCATTACCGCTTGAACCATTTCAAAGGATGATGGTGCCACGATCCCATATGATGCCTGGAGAGCTGATCTGTAGATTTGGTGCTCAGGCACAACCCAACCTTCAGCTGCAGCATCGCTCCACAGTCCATCATTGGTGTTCGAACCAATGCACAGCAGGTGACAGGCCCTAGACTGGGATGACACCAATATAGTGATTATTCTTTCCAAATCTGCAAGAGTTTAAAAAAACCTCTTATTTCAATTACAAAGAAAACAAAGGAGACATTTTAAGCCTATCTAGTACAGAAACTCTATATCTGCACACCTTAGTGTAAGTTGATTGCAAAAGTGAAGAAGAAAAGTTAACAGCAGAAAGAGGGGGGTTTTTAACATTTACAGAACAAAATGAACACAGATTAATAACAGAGAGTGTCTTTTTTATGCAAAAACAAAGCAGTTAAGGCAGTCTCAAAATTGGATAATAAACCTTGCCAAAGTCATAAAAGAAATTCCACCACGTCATTCTGCTTACAAGAGATCTTGTGCTAACTGCACATTCCGATTGGTTAACTTGATAACAGGTCACCTTTTGTATGTAAATACTTAAAACTGTTTAAATTGTGGATAAACTTAGTCATCTTAAAAAGAATTTAAAGACACCAGATCTGGGAAGCATTGAGAGGCTTGCCTGTTGGGATTCTGGTTGATATGATTTCATCACTTTGGCTTTCCTCATTAGCAACTGTTTATCTGATTATATATCTGGCATATAAAACAAGTTAAAAATTAATTTCAGCATGTTGATTTGAAAGCTTGGACTATCTCAATTGAAACAGGAGATACTTATTAGGAGTACTAAAGCTGTGTGCTTAAAAAAAATCTTAGGTGTATTTTGCAATATGATTTTCAAATAGCCTTATTTAAAATTGATTTATGTTGGTTTATGCAAGGCAAGATGCTAGATTTTTGTCTTTCATCTATCTTTTTAGAGACCTCTTAAGAAACAAATAAAGAAAGAAACAATTAGATGTTTTCTCATTATAGCATTGTGCTACCGTTATAATAGTTATGGTTGACGAGGCTCTTCCATTATTGGTTTCTATTTTCAGCTGCCACTAACTTTCTGAAACAATTATTCTTTCGGCTGAAATTTCTCATGCTTGTTCATAATGCCAGGGATGGATTGTTCTGTAAAGTTTACAAAATTACTTTTGGCTGTTTATCTGAAATATCCTGAAATGAAATAAGCATGAAAAAGTGGTATGTTTCACCAGTTATTGTATTTGTTATTTATATCATAAGTTATTCCGGACAGGGATTTGGTTTTATGTTTAGTGTATTTTATTGCAATAAAATGTAGACTGCAGTTATGATACTATATAAATAAAAACTAGTTTAATTTTTCACAAGCTTTCTTTAATGATTCAGTAAGTCAAGCATATTTCTGTTTTAAACTTCAGGGGCTACAGATTTTGAAAAGTGATAGTTTATTTACAGAATTCTATGGTATATGCAATTAAGAATAATGGCCTGGATTCTCAGTTGAAAAGTGCTTCATGAAACTGAGCGTGGAAGAAGAGACACTCTGCACTCAGGAACTTGTTATATTTATTCTCCCTAGGTTAAGGCTGTTCTCATGCATTCAGTTACCTGCTATCCCAGGTGGTAGCTGTGGATTTATAGTGTGAGTGAACATCGTTGCAAGCAGTGCTGTTGGAGCTTCAGCTGTGAGCTGGCCTAAAATATGTGTTTGAAATTTGGATTTATAGCAGCTGAAAATCTTGTCCTGTGCATATTTATCAATTCCTACTTAGAAATCTCACACACTGCCTTCCATTCATTTCCATTTAGCACTGGGGCAGTTTTTGTAGTCAGAAACTCTCCATGCTCCTAAACTTGTCCTTCTGAAGCACTTCACTTTCTCTGGCCCTAGTTTTACCTGTACAGTATTTCTCACTTCCTTTCTGTGATCTCCATCACCACAACATTTCCATCACTCTCTTCTCTGTCATTATTCAGTTCTATGAAAGAGAATGAGACTTTCCAAGCCACTTCCTTCTCCATCCTCATTTTGTTTGTCTTCTCCCTTCTGAACTTGTTTTACTTAATAGTGTCTTCATTAATGCTGTTTCTTTTTCCTGCAGTTCTTACACTTTAATCCCTTTGCTAGCAGACTGTTATCTAATTTTTGTGATGCCTAGAAACATTTTCAGTTTAATGGAAGTATGGTCAGTAGAAATACATTTATTCTTCTGCCAAAGTTATCTACTTCTAACTCAATATGAAATCCATTTCTTTTCTTGAGATCTGTCATTAGTTTCCTAAGAACCACTTGCTTTTTGCTCCAAAAGTCAAAATCTGTATGTAGAAAAGTAGATTGTGTTTCTCCATTGAGTACAACCATATATGATATGCCTTTCAAATCTTTGCTTTGCTTTTTCTCTTTTCTATGTATTCACAATCACTTGCTGTCTATGTCTGTGTATGATCCTTTACTGACTTTTTAAATCACTAGCCAATTTCGAGCACATTAAGAAGAGAAATGAGAATAAAAAATTAAATTCTTAAAACTTCTGTGAAAGCAAATAAACCAAGAGGGCATAAGGACTCTGTAGTATTTTGACTGAGTGGAAAGGTTGTGGTATTATCCCACAGTGGAAGATATATACAGAAAGAAATATCTTTAAAAATAGACTTTGGAGGACAAGCTTAAATGTGAGCGCTCTCTTTGACATAACTGTCAATCAACCTAGAAAAGATTCAAATACTAGTGTACATTGAGTCCCATACCCATAGATCTTTCTGGATTTTCTCGAATGCATTTAGAACACTTCAAGATGAGATCAGTGCCCTCCTGCAAGTTTAAGAACAACTGGAATTGTATTGGTAAAGCTGGAGTGGGATAATGCTAATGTAGAGGGACAGACACATGGATTACAGCTCAGACTGAGATTGAAAGTTTCCAGCTCCAGATGATACCAAAGAGAAATTGGAGCATGGAAGTCATTAAGAAGTTCATCACATGAAGCCATTATACTGCATTTGACTTGAATACTTTGAATGCAACAGAATGCTAAAAAGAGCACATCATTAGGTGTGGATGTGGATGTAAGTTTCCCTGGGAGAGTATAGTTCATAATATGAGATTGCTTGGGATCCAATTACTTTAATGTCTATTATGCTCACTTTTCATGCAAAACATCTGCTAATAACACAGCAATAGTATCACTCTCAAGGACGCTGCTGTATTGAGGGTGAATAATATATATATATATATTTATGAGATGTAGACCCCTTTTCATGTGATAATGTTCCACCAGGGCTATATTCATCTTTATTAGCTATGAAGGCGAGTAGCAATTTTTTTGCAACATTATGACTTCAGAGGAACCAGCAGTAGATATTTTTAAGACACAGATTTTTAAAGGTGTTTATGCACCTGTGTGGCTACAAGTATCATTCAAAAAAATTGTGACATCCTTTCTCATAATTAATACATTTATGAATGCACTTCATGCAATATTGTGATGTCAGGCTGCATTGCTGGCAAATACCACTTCTGCTAATATCCCTTATTACAGAGGCATGGATCAGACTTCTGAGGGCTTAAAAGTGTGGGGAAAAGTACAGGATGGCTAGTGTGGAACAGCTCTTCAGCAAAGGCTATTCTCTACCTTTTTTTGTGTGGATATTGAAGTGGATTACCCTAATCTGCAAAGAGGCACCTTCGCTTTGCAATAGTAAGGTCCAAATAAGGCATTATTGTTATCACATTCTAAATTTGTACCATGGCAATTTCATATTAATTTCCCTAGTACCCTTATGTATGCAAACTCTGTATGAGAACATGACTGTGGTAGCATGACTTGCTCTCTTTATAGATGTCTGTGAAACTGTGATTTGGGAAGATGAATTTAAATAAAAAATATTTGGAAGTATGTTTTGAAAGTACAGATAGATAGATGTTAATTAATGTGCTTTAAAATCACTACTTACAAAATATAAGCAATAATTCACCATTGGTGTTATAATTATTAAAGATAATATTCAGATAAAAAAAAGAGAGAGGAAAAAAATCCCTTTCTTTTAAAGTTCTCTGTGACTAACAAGCGTTGGAAAGCATCAGTGTTTGTGTAGCTGGATTTCTGAAATAAATTTCCAGCTGGAATCTGAAATTTTTCTGCTTTATGCCTCTTTCTTTCAGCCTTCCTCACCTAAATTGCTACCCTTCCATCCACTGCTTATTTGCTATGACCTGGATTTTAATAGCAAGAGAACTATGACTGCAGTGTTTTCTGATTACCTGAAACTGAGATCATGTCTAGTACCTAATAAATCCTCCCTCTCATTGCTAATATTATGTGGCCACATGGTGGCTTAGAACATCTCAGTCAAAATGTATAAAGGGTAAAAAAATACAGATCTTTTCAGCAAAGTTCACTACAAGGAAGGTCTTTGGCTACTCACTGTTTTTCATGCCTGTGAGTTGTTTGGCTTTCCTCTTCTTGAAGAAGGCACCCAGAACAGGGAGAGTGCATGCAGGAAAGAGCAGGAATCTAAACTGCTGTGAAGCAGAGCTGAGGGCTCGATGTCAAAGGGGAAATGAATGTGGAGAAAGGAAAGGGCAGTATGATAAAATGGAACATCAGCACTTAAATAAACCATCACATATGTGGAATTTCCTATTATTTGGCCTTTCTGAATGGAGGGACTTTTCCCCAAGACATGTAGACAGCGTTTTAGAGATGTTGCTATCACTAAAAACTTAGTTAAATGTTTATAGCATAATTTAAGGTGGATGTAACTGGGATGAGGCTCAGATTTTTGTTTGACAGCTGTGAAGACACGCCAACGCAAACTCTTCCTGAACATTTAAGCAGTAGCTTCTGCACAGAATGCTGCACACTGATGTGCCTGTGGATCCTCAAAATTCTAACCAGAAAATCCCCACTAGAATAAAGCTCC
>NW_010158680.1:103826-105690 GCF_000695765.1 Mesitornis unicolor | reverse complement strand
AAATACTCCCAGACTAGAAATGGGCCAGATTAGAAAAGGTAATGGACCTGGGCAACAGTGGCAAATTGATTTTACAGAACTCCCAAGAAAAGGGGGGTATCGATATTTATTGGTATTAACAGATGCCTTTTCAGGTTGGCCAGATTGCTCGAGAAGATAACACATCATGGGGATTTTTGGAATTATGGGACATATTAACATCTAATTTAACATGGCTAAAAAAGCTATTCATAGCAGCAGTAACGATTATTATTTTGTCTATATTGTTTTGTATAATTTTACGTTGTAGTTTTTGGTGTCTCCAGGGTACAGAAGATTCTTACAGTGAATGGAGGAAAAACCAATTACGATGAAAACTTGAGTCTAATAAATACTTTGAGGAAATGTTAAATAAAGGGGCACTGTATTAGTATTATACATAGTAAAAGAATTTACTAATCCTCTAGAAAAGTGGGGACTGAAAAAGGGATTAAAGAAACTTGGGAAACATTGTATTACTTATCACTTACTAAATGTGCTGCTAATTGTGTGCTGATAAGAACCAGAGCGGTCTAAAGAACCAGCTAAACCCGACCCCCCGGATTGAGCAAGAACCAGAGAACAACTGAGTCTGCGCACAAGAAAGGGTTACTAGTGGTCACGAAAAAGGCTCTCCACCATGACCACCAGAAAGGTACTGGGCAAGCGCAGTTAGGAGGAGTTTATGGAAATGACTTCCTGGAACTAATCTTAATACGAAGCGGGGATAGGTCATGCATATGTATAGGCGTATTGGGAAGTCTTATGTATATGTAACATTTTACCGCATATAACCTCAGCGAGCGGTGGCACTCGGCGCACAAGGTTTTAAGAAAGATCTACCTTGCTGCCCACCAGTGAATAAACATACCTACTTTACAATCTTACGGATTGTGGGTTCTGCTTTGTATCCACACATCACCCCCAGGTCCTTTTCTGCCTGGCAGCTTCCCAGCCACTTGTCCCCAGCCGTGTAGCTCTGCATAGGGTTATTGTGACCGAAGTGCAGGCTTGTGCTTCATTCCGTATTTTTAACATGCTTTTTTGGGAAGGTGGCAAAAAAAAATGAAATATTCAAATAAAATACTGTGAAAACCCAAATAGGGTAAATAAATTTATATAGTTGTTCTGAATGACTAATGTGACAAGAATGTGTGATTAATGTGGCTGGGTAAAACCATGACAGTTAGATACCTTAGACAGCATGAAATAGTGTAGACAGAGGCCATGTGTGTAAGATAACAATAGTTAAAATAAAGAAGTTACATCTTAAATTCTGGTTAGTGGAGCAGAACCTCATCAGAGGTCAAACAGGCATTAAGAAGATGTTGATTAAAGGAGCATGAAGGTGTTGCATACCAGTTTACTCATTCTAGATATGGACTAATGTGAGAACATCTGCTGCTTCATACTCTCAGTTGAGCTGCATTGCATTTAGTTAATGGTGTATCTATCTATTCTATTTTATTTTCCTCAGCAAAACACTGAAAATGAGACATGAAACTATGACTTTGATTTGCAGGGAGGGAAAAGGAAACAGAACATGCCAAATATACTTTTAAAATAAATTTTAATTAGATCATCTATGTGATAAATATAATGGAAAGTATATGTCATTCTGGAAAGGATTTGTGTTTACGACAAATAAAACTCTCATCGCTTTTACATTAAGCACCTGAAGACCTTATCACTGAAAGTAAATGTCAGTGACATCTGCTAAAATACTAACTTCAATGGTGGTAAACCAGATTCTCCTTTGGATACACACATGCCAAGATTGTGAGCTCTTGTGCAGTAAAGATGCACTAAAGGCTATGGATCTTACATAAAGTTTGCAAGACAAATG
>NW_010158680.1:78558-103795 GCF_000695765.1 Mesitornis unicolor | reverse complement strand
GCAGGAATGTAACAAAGTCTTGCTGAGAGCAAGTACTTGCATTTAATGGTAATCAGTTACTATTGACGGCCAATGGCTTTCGTTGCTATTATAAAGAGGAGACAGGAAACAGAATTTTCTGCACACTGTGAAGAGTGCAGGTAGTTGGCAACATACTGGCTTCTTTTCCTGCTGTGGGAATTCAGGTAACAGTAGTGAAAAAAATGTGCCAGATTTTGACAAAGCTTACCCTATAAATTTGGAAAGATGCTAGTCTAGGTTTTCAATACTGCAGGTGACTTATCTAGGATATAATACATTTAAGCTCCAATTAATTTGTGTAAAAAAACATTGAAGAGCTATTAACAGGGTGAAATATTTTGATGTTCATAGACTACTATTAATTTATGAAATCACTAAAAGGCATTCTAGGACTAAGTCTGTATTTCAAGAACTGCTATTATTTCAATCCTAAAGACAACCATGCAAGATTTTTTTAATGTCTTTTCCCATTGTTTTGGATTACCTTACAGAACCCACAGTACAAGAAAATGAACTCAAGTTAACTAAAAATGGAAGGAAAAAAAAAAGAAAATATTTTCTTCTCCTTAAAAAATCCAACCCAAAACCCCAAAGGTTTCCTGCAGCTTTTCAGCAAAAAGGCCCTCACTGTAGGACCTCTAGGGTTTTGACATGAATGTGGCTTCATCCATTTTCAACAGCCAGTAAGAAATTGAGTTTATCATTATGGAAATAAGCTCATTGCTTGTAATAAGCTCTGACTCCTGTTCATGTTACAGAATAGATCTTAAATTTTAAAAAAAGTTTTAATTATAAAAAGGAAAAAAATCAATGACAAATTAGCACCTGTTTCATTAGAGTTTTGATGTAGAGACCTCACATAAAAATGGAGTTAGAAAGCATGCCAAAGGTGCAGAAATCAAACAGATTGCTAAAAAATTTGGTATTAAGATGATTCATTCAAACATCTTGTGCCACTGCATAGGATTTGTGAAATCCTGCTTTATGCTATCATTTTCAGGTCATGTGAGAAATTTTCTTCCTTTATAGGGAGATAGAGTTGACTTCTGGATTTCATCTACACTAAACTCCAAGATGTTAATAAGACCCACTCCTAGCAATCAACCCCTTTCTCTTTGCTCTAAACAACCAGTGACAGGCTATTCTCACAGAATCCCAAGGCAGCTGGGTAAGTCCTTTTTGGCTGAATCTTTCTGATTAGTTTCACCTGAAATGGGAATGTGATTGACGTTGCAAAGATCGTGTCAGCACAAGTACTAGGGAATCCCATGCTAACAGATAACAGAGCCTGAGAAGAGAATAAAAGATTTAGTATCAAGATGGTATCACAAATGATCAGAAATCCATGAAAAGACATCCTGACATGAACATCTTATCGGTTACAGACTAACTTTTTAACCAACAGTTAGCACTTGCCATTATTTTCACCTAACAGCATTCTGACTCTCTTCTGTGGTCTTGTAGTCTAGCAAATTTATTTGCAATAATATTAATTAAAGATATAGTCATTGAATTACACAAATTCATTTTCAGAAGGCCAAGAAAAAGCCTATTGATCACCTAATAAGCTTCCAACTTGAAGAACCCACAAACTTGTGCAAAATATAACTTCTGTTTCCCAGCCTGGGAAAAGAATCCATGTATTACAAGTAGGTCATTTTAGTATGACGGAACAAAGCCAAACCTCACTCTGTGGAGATAACAGAAAAAATCATCAGAGTTAGAAAAAAAATGCCCATTTCATTTGTAAATATATGTATGACAAACTCGCAATATGTGTTTAAAGTATTTTGAGTTAAAAATAATGAATTCTGCCAGAAGACTCCAGACTAAATTTGAGCCCACTACAATTCCTCAAAAACCAAGTTATGTTGCACAGACTTAGTTTTACGCACAGCTTTTCATATACACACTATACATACACTTTTTTTTGTTTCCTTAAATTAATATCTTCTTCCATTTTTTGATTTTTTTTTCAGTAGATACTTCAGTCTTACTGTGACAGTTGTCTGGGAATAGCGAAGTCTGCCATAGCAAAGTAGATAAGCAAGACATAAGCCACTTTGGTCTTCTTCCGCCAACACTGGAGACTGGGCTGTGAGAGCTACAGAGGAATGGGTGATGGGGTGCTTCATCCCTCTGAAATGCTGGGGTTTTCATTCTGATGGGGATCTTCTGTTTGATTGCTTGGTTCTGCTATTCTCTCAAGTAGTAATGGATCGTAAATGGGGAAAATGTCACAGAAGAGAGAGGGAAAATCCCAGTACTACACTGCCAGGGTCTGTAAAATGCCCACCTAGGAAAATATAAGACTTCAGAGTCTGTCAAGGGTTTAGGGAATACAAAGTAATTTGATTACAGGTGCTCAAGTAGCATTCATTTTATTCTTATTAGTTGAGAAATGTCTCTAGAGATTGCATGCTAATCTTCTCAAAAGCAGATAAATGGCTCTATTAAAGGCAGTGTACTTTGTTCATAGCACTGTAGCATCAGATCATTTTATGAACCCAGGGATACTGTAAATAGAAAACAAGGAGAGGAAACATCTTCCTCAAATATTGTATAGATGACTATATTTGTCTTTGGTGATTTGTAATCCTGAAAGGAAGTTTATAGATAGAAAGAATATTGAAGAATTATGGCAATATCTTTCCCTTTGTTTGCTTTAAGGAACAAACACAGTGTAAAATGCAATATGGAGCATCTTTACTTTTTTAAGATTAAAGCAAATTAGAAACTTGAACCTTTACTTTATTGTTTGAGTTATGCTCTCCAAAAATAAAAATTAAGAAGAAGAAAGGAATAATGTAGAATGCTATTTCAAAATGCAAAAGGTATATAAAAGAAAAAGATATATATTTCTTTGTAGTTACACATGGTGAATTGCATAATTTAGATGTTCTCTAATCAACAAAACTAACTTTTTTCAGCTTTTTTTTAGCTTAAGTATTTTGAAAAGAAACTTAGGAAAAATATAGGCACAATTATGCAATATACAAATGCCATAAGCTGCATAGCTGTAGACAAAGTACAGCTTATTTTGAATACAGAGCACTGACTCCTCAGTATATTTGCAATTAAGGATTATATTGAATTTAGATAACAAGGCATAAGACTCTGGTCAGTGTAGTCTTTACATATCTGTGTACAGCTTTCATGAAAATGAATGAAAACAGAGCACAGACATCTAAAGCTAAAACTAGATTTTAAAGGCCAAATGTAAACATCACTGAAGTCAGCGGAAATCTTAATTTAAATGAGCTTTACATCAATGCGAAGAGTTTACTTTGTAAACATTTCTCCAAGCAATGTTCAGGGTACAAAATAAGCATTTCCATACTATATTTTTAATTAAAAATTACAAAGGTAAACTGCAAAGATATCACTGATGAGATGGCAGCAGCTTTGCATGGAATTTCCATTCCTTTAAATGGAAATTCCATTTCCATTCCAGATTTAGTTCTGCAGAAAAAGTCATTGCACTAGTTTCAAGAACCATTTATACACAAAACACTATCTGATGGCTGAAGAAACTAAGCCAGCAACATAGATCAAGGAGAGATCTGTTGAAGCTGTTATCTCACAGACACACAAAATGGCAAGTGGAGAAATGCCAAAACCCCAGTGCTGCAATCAGGCTATGAAATTCTCTGAAGTTCAAAGTCACTTCAGCCAAGAAGATCAACTAAACCCATGCCTGCGAGCAACTCATTTGTTTCTCACACAACATTTGAAGGTATAGTCCAAGCAATTGGCCGTTTTAGGGACGTAACTATAAGCAAAATGAACACTGGTCCTTGTGTGCCAGCACAGCTCCAGCACAGTGACCAGAAGCCTGCAGCTACCCTAGCACAACTTGTGTGTCTGTGGATGGTTGCAATTACATGTGTCAGCACAGCTGCATTTTTTTTTAAATACTTCCCTGTCTGCTGCCAGTGACTGCAAATTTAATAAGAGCACCTGCTGCCCTCTTGCTAAGTTAATTCATTGTGATCTGCCTGAACTAAAGGAAATTTCACAAAAGCCTCTGTTCTTCAGTAATAAATCACCAGCCTATATCATGGCCTAAAGGGCCTTTGATTCATGTAATATTATACTTACACTAAACTCTGCTGGCAGTGGGGACATTTAGTTTCCCTAAGTAGATGTGGGAAGGGAAAAATGGCAGGAGGGAAGGGAGAGGAAAGGAAGTGAAGTGGCCAGTGAGATTAAATAAAATGAGAAGATCAATTGCCTGAATAATGACAGCTGAGGGAGGTGTTTGTCCTTTAGCTCTTACCCTGAAGTATTTATTCACTATGGATAAAAGCCCTGGCTACTAAAAATTAACAGTCTCCATTGACAAGCTACAGTGTGAGGCATTTTAAGATCTTTTTCTCAAACAAAAACATAATGACTGCTTTATTCTGAATTTTGAATTTAACTCACATGTATCAGTAAAATGAATGTCATTCTACTTAGATAGTAACATTGTAAACTGAAAGCAGTAATGCCTGCACCAATTATTGTTTTATGCAGTTCCTTAAAACAGAACCAATAAATCAGGAATCTTCTGAGAAAATAATTCTGGAATAAAGAATTTATTGGAGTGGAGGAAGAAAGGCAGACAGCTGAAGTGAATACAAAATAAGAACATTGCAAAGGTGAATAGACCAATTATATTCCCCTGGAAAAGCAAGTGATGCAAATGAAAAGTTGCAGCCATGTTAAAAAAACCTGAAACCCAAAACATAAGCAATATCCAAAAAAGATTTATGCAAAAGTAGAAACTGTGGAAACACAAAACATTACAAGTGGAATATTATATAGCACACCTCAACTAAACTAGCCCTAACTCCTTCAAAATTTGTCTTTGATGGATTAGGAGGTTCTGACTTTCATGATTTGAATGACTAATTTATGTCAGATGCATAAGGAATTTTGATACATAACTGATCGCACCTGTGCTCTTTACTCCCATGTAGTAACTCCCCACTTGGTAACAAAACACATGTGTGTAAGCCTTAACCTTAAACATATACAGAAGGATTTTCAGGACTGACTGGAGCCCAATGGGACGACCTAAAGTAAACACTGAGTATGGAACTACACCAGATACAGAACGGTGGTAGAAACAGAAAAAATAAAATAAAAATTTGTAAAAAGAAGCAGTAGGAATATAATTCAATGATCTGCTTTTAATTGCCTCAGGTTCATATTTTATGCACTAGAAACATCCATCATAAAAAATAAAAACCAAAGAAGAATTTTATCCTTTGAACAAAATTTTAATTCTAAATTAATCGATGGTTAGATGATATTACATTGTGTACAGCTTGAAAGAGATCTGTACATAAACATCATGGCTGCTTCTAGCCTCTATTTTCAAGCATCTTCCTATAATAATAGGATTTAAAAAGTTACCCTGAATAAGTCAGATATCTCACTTTTGGCATTAAAGCAATCAAAAAATAGCATGAGGCTCACAATTACATCACAACAATTGGTAACATCAGAAATGTTTTACCTTCTGCTGTTCTTAGGTGCTATTCTACTGTAGGAATAAAACATTACCAGTCTGGTCAGATATCATGCCAGGTCTACTTTGTACACAAAACAGAAGTGTAAGTATTCACAGCAGAATATTGTCTCATTTTTCATAGCACTCAAACATCTCATTCTCTTCACACAGAATGGCATGTGTTGCATGTATACACAGAATAAAAAGCACATAAATATTGCAAGATTTTCAAGCTACTCTAAACGATGTTCTGAACCAGTCCCAAACTTAAGGTCCTGACAGCTTTTTTTTAAGATGTCTGGTATTTTACTTTTTAATGAGGCTTGCTGGAGAATCAGCTTTCCTTTCAAGCCAGAGCTGAGAGGCCATTGCACATAGTCATGAAGGGTGAGAGAGTTCAGACATGTCCTACCATCACCACTCAGAAGAGTGTAAAGAAATTACAGGAGTAGATGTGTAACAGGTAATTAGAAAGTGCAGTAAATATAATCCAGCACCCATAGATACTATCATGCATAGCATCAAAGTAGATGAGGGTCTAGATGTTTAAAACTTCCTTTTCCTTCAAGACTGAAACCCCTCTCTTATTTGTTTCAGGTACCAGTAGCAGCTTTGAGTGCCTTTGGCCCCTTTTTCATGAGCAAGTGAATTGCCACACATACTTCTTAACTTGTGTAACACCAGATCCTTTACCCTTATATTGCACAAATATGCTCAAAGACTTTAATGGGAAACTGAGAATGCAAGTATTAATACACTTCTCATAGACAGCAAAATGTGACTATGAACAGAAATAAAGGAGTTGCCAGTGTTGACAATTGATCCACCTATAGCTACTGCATGTGGAGAACAAATACCTGGACATGCAGAGTTGAAATATTAGGTAGAACAGTTCTTGGTGTAAATACCAGGTTCCACAAAATGTGGCATAGCTTTATAACAAGTGCTCTGTCCTGTTCTCTTTACACTGTCCTCTCCTATTATATCACATCTGTTCAGCATCTTCTTTTATGATAATTCCTGTAGTATGGATGCAACATAGCAATGTCTGTCTTCTTTTATTTGGCTTAGTGATACTTGGGACCTAGGTGGAGATTATCTGTGCAGGAGACAATGGTTACATTGAGGTCTTCTCAAGACATTTTCCCTTTTTGTCCAGACTGGCTTACTTCAGCACATTGTTCTATATGCAACTGAATCCCTGGCTGGAAAGCAGTCCACACATACTACCATGAAAAACATCTCTCCAGGGTGAATGTCCTATTGCATGGCTTCTGCAATGTTTATGAGAACAATATAACACCGGGACTGTTATGGAAAGAGGGGACATTTAAATAAATTTAAATCTCTCTTTGATACCACTGCCATTTCCCTATTGTGTACATCATACAACACAGGCTTTAGATACTAGTATTTTCCAAAGCACTAAACCTCTGGCATTTTTCCTTTTAAATAGAACATATTGGAATACCTGTCATAAAATCACCAATCACAGCCTAATCTGCTTTCTGTACACAAACAGTCCTTTCTCATTGTTTCTAGGTTACTAGATTTTATGTATACACTTTTTCTTCTTGAATGAATAAAGTCCCAAAAGGCTCTGTAATTCCATCCAGATAACAGATTGCAGAATTCATAGCCTGGTTCTTGCATGGTACAAAGTCATACAGTGTATATAGAATTGGGCTGGAAACTTGAGAGATTCTCAAGAGAGATCTAGTCTGGCTGACTCCATTAGAGAAACTCCCCTTAATTATGCAATAAACTCATTCAGATCACATAAAGGCATCTGAACCCATTAAAATTTTTCCTTGATGGAGGAATGAAATCTGATCTCTGTGCTCCCCAGCTATAGTTTTCTATGATTTTATCCCCACTTTCTTAAAATGAACTTGACTGACCTTCAGTCCCTTCCTTCAGTACTCAAAACCAGTGGTAGCTGCATTATATTTACACAACTGCCATAATTCTTTCAAACTGGAACTCTGGAAATCATTAATTAAGTAATCAAATTAGAAACTAGAAAGCCAAAAATTAGTCACATGACATAAACAGTAAGCCAATTAATAGGAACTTAATACAAAGAAACAATAGAATACTAAGACAAATTGTATACAAAAGCAAAATATTCATTAGGAAAACAGATTGCATCAACATCAGCATGTATTTACTACACAAGGAAACACACAAAGGATATCCTTCTTGCAATAAGTTGCAAAAGGTTACAATTCTTTCAGAAGAAAATTAAAAGATCAACTGCTCTTCCACAATGTTCCTTTTCCACCAACACGTTAAATACAAACTTCACTTCCCAGTGGTTTCAAGAAGTAGAAGGGATCCTTCTGTAAACAAATTTAAAGAACCAGCTTTTCAGATAATTCAGTTAAAAATATGTCAAAACATAGAAATTACAGAAGAGTTCAACCACAAACTTTTCAGTATGCAAACTCAGTCTTGAGTGGACTGAAACTGTCATTTTTTTGCTCACTGGGATTCCGTATGAAACTAACGGTCATGAGCACATATGCACACAAAAACACACATATACATTAATTTCATCTCTCTCTCTGATGGAAACTGTTCCCCTATGAAGTATATTCAGTTTACTTCACAAGGACTGGTGTATATAGCAGTTTTGCTCTATAGCACCAGACAGGCTCTGACTTCATTTTTCAAGATACTTCATAGACACAAAGGGCTACAACTCCTGGTCTGAAAACAAAATTGGTCATACCACCTTCCCTCTTGAACTGCTACTGGCATCTCTCCAAAGCATACATTCCCAGCCTGAAAATTTGTGTTGTAAGTTGCTAAGTAAACTAATCCTGTCATGTAAATTGTTGCAGTGTCTGTACTTCCTGCATTTGTGGACTCTCTGGTCTTAGAGATGTAAGCAATTCTCACCCCCTTGAAGAAGTTAGTAGCTGAGAGGCTCCTCAATAGGTCAGAGAAAAGGAATATGCCATAGCTCTCCACAAAGAAAATCATACGTTGACTGTAGAATCAAAAATACTCACTGATTCTTCTGGTTCATAGTACAAGTCTTTATTCCATGTCCTTCCATATTCTCCTAATATTTTCTGTCAGAATCAGAATATCCATACACTACCTTTAGACAACTTATTAATTTTCAACTATTTAAGTTTATTTTTTTTAAGTTGTCTTTTTAAGTTGTCCTGCCCCCCTCCTGACAATTTTTGAAGTAATTTCCAGAGACCAGATTTTTGACCTAAACAAAAAGTTGCCTATTTAACAGGTCAAAACAGTCAACTAATGTGGGTAGGTTTTTTGCTGTTAGTTTTTCACTCCTTGCATTAATCACCAAATAATTTGGAACAGAATCTTCAAGATACCTGATCTGATCAAACAGAATTGCTTGGGAAAAAATGATAGATGACTGTTTGCATCAGAAGTCAGACCTTTGACTTCTAGTTGCCAAAGAATACCCTTCCAGAAAGTGACTACACTTTTTATGGACTCTGATTAAAGGTTTGGGGTGAAATAAAGACACTTTTGTGTGTCTTAGCTTATAAAGAGTATAGACTACTGCAGCTTTAAAAAAAAGGCTCCTTTTCAGATGACAAAAATTACTTCCTCAAAAGCCAGTGTTAGCATCTCAAAAATGTATCTGTTGCTGCTAAAACATTTTGACGTCAAACAATGAATTGCTACAGATTTTTCCACCTGCAGTATACAAGAGAACACTAACATTGCTAACCTTGGACTGCAATTACAGCTTCCACTCATGTCTCATTGACATTCCAAAAATGTACAACAGAAAATCCCACACCACCACTCTTCCAAGAGCATGCTATCCTGACTGAAAGCTTTTTAAACAGACCCAGTGGTATCACACAGAACAACTGAAATCCGAAACATGTTTTCACAGTGTTATATGAAAATATTTAGCTTGTGTAATGAACAACAATAGAAGCAGCAATCAAAGAAAATCATGATTGTCAACAGTGAGAAATAATGTCTCTTAGCAACCAAGTTTCAATTATTCTTTCTTTGCTAACAAGCACCAAGCTATTTAAGGCTTGTAGCTTTATTCCAGTAAGTAATGCACTATTAAAGACCGTGATAAAGAGCTCCTATTTTAACCAGCTCTAGTTTCCAATCAAACATTTTGCAATTAATTTTTTTAGTGTTTTAGAACTAATTTACTTTGAATAAGTTGTAACTATGATTTGTTATTATCATGCAGTAAATGGCATTGTAATGTCTAATAATTATTTGTTTAAATAATAGAATCATTGGCACACAGATGATAATCCAAACAAGAAAAAAATTGTTACTATTAATAATAAGATTAAAAAAAATTGTAGCCAAAAATAGATCCCAGGAGAACCCTTCAGCTATTTTAGGTAAAGTAGAAATAGTATTGCTAATTAAGACAGAACACCGGCTGTCATAAATATAGCTGCAAGTACTGCTTCCTAGTAAAACAATGAGACTTCACCTGATTGATAAAAATGACCGGACTTCAATCCACTGTGGTTGTGGCTGCTACCAAGTCTCTGAAAACAGTTACCATAATTAGATGTCCTGCTTGTCTTCTTACACACCCCCATGATCACCAAAGCATTGAAACTATATAGTTTTTTAATGAAATATATAATTTTGAATTTCTTGCTTCTTTCTCCCAAAAGAGGTCTTAACCAAACATTCAAGCAGGTGGTCTTCCTCCTGATAGAGTGACTGCAGAGACACAGAGGTAGTTCAGTGCTGAAACCTGCTGGTCCATTTACTCCATCTGCCATGCCTGTGTGTGTTATGGAAAGGAAGGAGTTCTCACTCTCCCGTTTCTTCCTCAGCAGCACAGGTGTTTGATTCAGAAGTCAAATATTTGAGCAGCACTGTGTCAGGAAACAGCAGAACAGCAGAAGGCAGAGTAGGAAGAAGTGTTAGCTCTGGGTGGAGTGTGCAGGTTAAAACATTCAACTCCCCCAGCTGGCGATGCAAGGGTGCAGTTCCCATTCTGGGGCAGGCACAGGCCCTAAACAGAGCCAAGGCATGTTGGCAGAAGTGCACAGCACAGTGTGAGTGCTGGTGAAGGCAAAGGACAGGACCTGATATGCCACATAGCAGAGGCCATGGACACCCCAAGGCAGCCATTCCCTGTAGGTGCTGTAATGCCTCTGTCCCTGCTGCTGGCCAACCATTCTTTATTCCCTTCCCCCAGCCCCAAAACTGTGTTACTCTTCTTTCCAGTTCTTAAAATAGATCTGTTTTTTATAAGCTTCTCTTCTGTAACCTGAAGATCTAGTAATTCCTTTCGTTAACATTTTCACAAAGTGCCGGGGGCAGGGGCTTCACTGGAACTGTAATCAGACATTACAAGGCCCAGGCTAACAAGCTGGAAGAATTGGTAATGCTGAAATTCAACTGTGCAGCTTGCATTTTTATACTGCAAGAGTGGATTACAACTTATTCTACCCTAAGTAAAACATAGTTTAAGGTGGTCTCAGTCAAAAACTATTTGGATTGCAAAACTTCTTGCCCCTAATGTATAAAGAAGTGGCTGTTTTAAGCTTCTTTTTCTTCAATAAGCATAAAAAAAGTAAATATAATGCTTAGTGTATTGATATATTTCTTCTTCAGTTTTATTGAGCATGCCCTTTAAAATTAGATTAAAAGTACATTAAGTGAATTTCCGTACCTATTTACCTCCCAACATACAGCACAAGATACCTTCGTGTTTCTTCCAATATATGACAGAGAAAAGCCCGTTATGCAATCAATGGTAGTATGTATATCTTTCATTTGCTCTGTTCACATGCCTCAGTCAGTCTGGAATTAACAATTCTAACATGTTCTTCTAATCCTTTGTTTGAGAGTAAGTCAAGAAGGTTCCTTAATAGCACCATTTAAAGAGGTTGTTTGTCTCCTAGGACTGTGGAGGGACTGAAATGCCTCCAGTACAGGCTATCTAACAGCAGACAGCCAGAGTATAATATTTTATGACTAATGCTGACTCAGACAATCCACATTAAATAGTGTTAGTACCATGGACCTACTGTTCTTTTAAGCTGTTTGCCATAGCAAGTCAAAAATTTGTGAGAATGTTTCCATGGGCATTTTTCCTACATGAAACATGAAGGAACAGTAAGGTCTCTGACCCTGTAATGAACCAAACCAAGGGCTGACTGGACATCATGTGTTTCCAGTCCGCTCTCTATGCCACCCTCAGATTGAATTCATGATGTAAATCCTGACACTTGCTGTTTGTCACACAGACAACCTACCATGTAATTATTTCCAGATTTGGAAGGAAAATCACCCCTCGTCCTCAAAAATAACACTGATCTAAGGTTTAGCTCACAGAATAGTCAGTTCTGTATTAGTACAATCACATACCCCAGATCTGCGTTGTGGTCTAGACTAATATTCTTTAAGAAGGCATAATGACTGCTTTTCAATCTAATGGGATTTTGGATCAGACAATGAAGAGCTAAGGATTCCTGCTATCCAAATCACACTGATCAGTTTCTGCTCTTCCTCATGATTCCTGTTGCATTATTTTTGCTTTAACTCACCTTCAATGTCTTTCAGCTATTCTTTCAGTGCTATAGAGGGTTTTGAACTTTTGACAATGAATTAGGTGAGCCAAGTTAGAGACAATTACTTTATTGATGTCACTTCAGCTTTCAATCTACTTTTAACCAAGCTTCTACTGCTTGAAACAGTGGGTCATTTGTAGCACATTATGCAAATGTTAAAACTAATCTTTTGCATAATACATAAGAGCTCAGTTTGTGCATTAACTAATTTATCTGACTACATAGGAGCTATGAATGCTGATTTTTATTAAGCTTTTCATTAAGTCAAAATGTAGCTGAAGTATGGGCACATATATATATTTATATAGTCACAGAATTAAATTACTTCAAAGGCAGAAACAATCACCTGATACACGGCCTTGGTCAATTCAACGAGGAAATGAGGACTCCTTTCCAGAGAGATAAGCATTATTTGGAAGAAAATGGATTCTCTCTTGGCAATAAATAGATAAATGAATGAGACATGCATATCCAACCAAGAGGTTCAGAAATTATTATTCGTATAAGATGAAAACAATGTATATAGATTGTTTGTATAAACAGCTATCATACAACCCTTCCCTCAATTAAGTCACTGGAAGTTGTATTAAATCTCATCACTCTCATGTGCTGGGTTTTTTAAGCCTGAGAGAAGTATAGGAAATCATGAGGGACTTCTTATTTTAGATTTATTTATTTAGCTTTATGGGGAAAAAATATTATCTAAACATAGAAGATAAATGAATAGCAAAAATAAATTTTTACTTCTAGGTGCTGTATTATCAGCAAATGCAGGTATCACACTACATACAGCTCCACACATAGTTATTTCATTGTTGGATAGCTACTCTATTGATCCTGAAAGGGAGAGTGTTTCATGTTTAGGACTAGTAATGCACATAACAGCATAAGGAGGTGCAGGACTGTGTTGCACTGTGCTACACATTCTGTTTGGCCTTCAAGTCTTGTACTGTGTTTCATAAGTTCCTTGCCTGCAGAATAAACTCAGTCAGTGTATTGCAAAAGAGAAGGCTGTAGGCAGCTCCTGCTGGGTATTGTTGTGCCACCTGCATGACTATGCCTTTTTCTAAAACGACAGAAAGAAGTTCTCATGAGAACATCCTTTAGGAACAGAATTGTTTTCTTGTGAGGAAATCATATGACCAAAATTAAGAGCTGAAAGTCTATCTGGGCTGCACCAATGATGCACAAACAAAGGGTGCCCAGCAACTGAAGGGACGTAAGTTCTGTCGGTTATCTATTTACCTCTTCTTATTAAAGCAGTTATCTCATTAAGCCATTTGTTGCTGGGCCATTCTTAATGAGATCCAGAAAGAGTCCTGCATGGGCTTTTCCTTTTCCCACAGTGCAGAACAGCCACTGTTAGAGAAGCTCTCTTGGATCATCTACTACATTACATTCTACTGGCAGGACACAGTTTACCAAGACCATGTCCAAAAAGCCTCCAGATAATTGATGATACTGATTCCAGATATGATCAAAACCAGATATCACTCTAAATTGTAATTATGAAAAAAAAAAATTAAAAAATTGAGGAATACACCCAAAACAATTGCAGCAGATGCTTTCCCGTTCTATTCAGTCTACTTCCCCTGCATGTGAAATAAATTTACATTTTCCCTATTTATGTCCTTCTGGGCAAGAACTGATAGATGAATAACTACCTTCAGTCTCCCATCAGGATATATCTTGACATTGCAGTCACTTTGCCAAGAGCCTAAAAGGTCTACATGCTTCAAAAGAGGTAATAACTGATGCTCCCTCCCTACATTCAACACCAGCATCTAACACCTTAGAACAGATGGGAAAGAGGAGAGGAATGCAAGCTATCCTTTTGACTCCTGCATGTTCTTAGATGCAGTTCATTAAAATTAATGACCAATCACCACGTGTAATGCATAAGAA
Source organism: Mesitornis unicolor (assembly GCF_000695765.1). Taxonomy (NCBI): domain Eukaryota; kingdom Metazoa; phylum Chordata; class Aves; order Mesitornithiformes; family Mesitornithidae; genus Mesitornis; species Mesitornis unicolor. The sequence continues at coordinate 89,806 of NW_010158680.1, read as the reverse complement.
CAGATCACTCCTCCATTATCCAGGTAAACAAAACCATCACATTACTATTATGATACTCTGTGCGCAAACAGCTTTGGGATTTGGCCACATGACCCATTTTATGGCAGAATGTTTATTGAATTATTAAAATTTATAGGTTGATAGCACTCTCAAAAAATTATTGTAGCTGTACAGCATCTTTAAGTTTTGAAAACACAGTAAAGTTGATTTAATAATCCTCTAATCTTATAGACAACTTCCTCTAGACTTTTCTTTGATTATGACTCATAAATTATAATTTACTGTGTATTATAGAAACAGTAAAAAATAAACACTTCATGAGAATTTAATCAGATTCATTTATTTTGTTGAGTTAACCAGGAAGTATAACAAATTCCCACATGACCTCTGAATTCTGAGCACATGGCATCAAATTCAGCCAAATGTCAAGAAAATACATCTGCCAAAGAAATCAACTGAATGTTTTATTTAACTTGAGCTAAGAAGTTTGCCCTGATGACTACAGTAGGCAAAACAAACAAATAAACAAAAAAATACCAAAAAAAATAGCACAATACTTTCAGTTCTTTAAACACACTACTGAAGTTCAAAGAGTAAAAAAAAATTAAATTAAACACAGTCTCTCTTCCTATGAGGTTTTTTTAGCAGGCATGTGTATCTGGAAGTAGAAGTAGACAGCTGTAGTAAAATCTAAACACAAATTGTTTGTACTCTATGAGTGAGAACTATCACTCTAGTGTCAGCAATGACTACATCACTTCAGTTGGACACTTTATAAGAAATTGTCGATTTGTGGTGGTGGTGCTTGTGAACTTGTTTTGGGATTTTTGTTTTTACGCTGTACCACAGCATTCAAAGTGTTGCAGTAGAAGCCATAGCGAGTTCTGCAAGTTTCAGAACATGCAGAATGAAACACCCCACTTCAGCAGAGCTAGACTAGTCAGGAAATTGTCATAAACTAGCCATCCCCCAATGGATCCTGTTAGGCTAAATGATTCTTCACAGTGATGACCACTGCCTGATAGTGAATGGTGTTCCTGATGAGTCTGGATGCCTTAACAACATTTATGTCATCATACATTCACTTACATTCATTCTGGACCTGTCATATTTTTTAGCATTTTTTTCACCCCATCTTATAGGTGACAATATATAATAGCATATGAGATAATTCACCAACTCCTGCTTCTTACAGTTAACCTGCTCTTTGTAGTAGTTATCAGCCATTCCTAGAAGACAGAAAAACACTAGTTTAATCCTCAGTGCTTCTATTTCCTATGCTGATTATAATTAACCTTTTTGACTTTACTGACAAAGAATCTTTTAAACATTCTCCTCCAGCAGAAACTATGGGACAATCCTGTGATACGTATACCTTCACAACAAGATTAGACAGCATAGTAGTTTTGCCAGGCGGCAGAAAGAGAAGATTAATAGTCATACAATAGTGTTCTTAGTCGCGCTATTTCAAGTGTGTGGTAAACTGAAAGTGCTTCGGCATCATACAGTGACAGGCTGTCTCATACAGTAGTATGATAGACTATTCACTTCACTTAACTAATATCCGGAGTTTACGAGTAAAATTTGGCTCCAATGAAGAAGAAAAAAAAAAAAACAAAAAAACCAAACAAACAAAACCAAACAAACGAACAAAAAAAAAAAAAAGGAAAAATTGAAAGTCTGTAATGGCCTCAAGTACATTTTAAAGATGAAATAGAAAAAATAAAAATCACTCTAATACAAAATGTTTCTGAAATAAGGCAATCCTTTTTTCTACCAGATCAGTTAATTTCACTTCTCTATTACCTAACCAGTGTTTATTTGAAGATATTTTGCCTCAAAACCTATTTCTGCTAAAGTCAACAAGAACTGGCTTCAACAGGGCCAGCAGGATTTTACTCAGAGAAATGTGTGCGTATTTTTATCACAATGTAAACCTTGTTGCTACACAATAAGACAAGGTAATGAAGTCACTGAGCATAAAGATGGCTTTTGTCTGCAGTATATTTGCTATTACAAATATTCCAAGGTTTCTATTGTAAGAATTGAAGATAGATGTCCTTTGTTAAAGTTGACAGACACCATTTTTCTAATTTATGGGTGTTTTACCCAACGTGCCCGTAGCTTCCTCAGAAGATCAGAATAAACAGCCTGTCTCCTTTAAGAGCAGCAGGAGAATTGAATACAATCCAAGGTTTCACCATGAATTCTGCAACATACAGGTAGTCTTATTACAGAACTCTGATTTTTCCTCATAGTCAATATTATTCTGTTTCATGCTGTTTTTTTCATGCCCAGTGGGGCATAATCCAGAATCTGGCAAAGCCAATAAGTATGTTAACACTTAAGCCTATTTTTTCAATAAAGTCGTTTAAGGCACTTGGCTTTTTCTAGAAAGTCCTTAAGGGAGAGTGGAGGAAATGCACATCTCCTTTCTACCTACATAAATTCATACAATTCATACACATGTTCTTCAAAAAGTGTCAGCTTTAGCTGTGTTTTTTCTCCCATGTGTCAGAACATCGTTGCTGTATACTCCATAGGATCTGTTCATTTGCATAGTACACTCTTGCTGTCATATATATCCCCACCGGCAACCTGCAGAAATTACAGCTGTGTCTACACAAGCAAACAAAGCAGGCAAACAGCTCAGCGGGGCTGCATTTGGTGGCAAGAAACTGAGACACACAGAGCACACATTTCAAGGTGTGTTTGTGTGCTTCTTTCTATTTTTTAAAAAACTTTTTGGGACTATTTCTCATGGACTGTGGTTGGAGTGCATGAGGTAGCCTTTCCAAGTGTTTTCCATTCCAGTTTCATCTAAAAAACATTGATGCTGAACATGCTTAAACTACTGTGTGTTATGAACCAAAGCACAGTGAGCAGAGACAACTTGGAGATCTGCTTCAAAAGCACACTCCTGATCAAATCGAAAAGCTCGTGTAGGCACATCCACTGTTGCCACAATGGAATACTGAACCAGTCTTCTCTGATTTGCAAGGTCATTTTAGAATTTATATTAGTCACCTATTTATAATTCTTTCTTTCTTGCTTATATTCCTTTTTAAGAAATGGTATTTATCTTTTGGGAGCTTATAGATGGTATAAAAACTGGTACGATTCTTTTTTTTCCTATGAAATACCACACCAAGTTCTTATGCTCTCTCAAAGTTTTCTTAAGTAATGGATCTATCCAGTTCTTCTTTAAGCTTCTGCCTTAGGGCATAAGCAAGTTATTATTGGAAACAAGTTTGGAGATAGTTAAGCTCCTTCAGGTCTTTCCTACTCTATGCTAGGACACTTCCTTGGCACGTGTCAGATATCTATTGAAATGGTAGAACAAGTAGTACTTGTTCATATAATTAAAGAGTGCATCATAATACATAGAAACAAGGAAATCTTATTTATAATTTTTTTTTACATTTCAGTAGTTTACTTGCAATTCGAATGTGCTTGCAGTAGTACGTACCTGAAGTTATGTTATGAAGGATGCAAAAGTCTATATGCCCATTTTCCTCCATTTTCCACACAAACACACACCAAAAATACTTTTCTAACTCGAGAATGTATTATGTTTCAGAACTCCTACACACAGTGCAGACCTGTTTTTATAATAAACCCCTTACTATTCTTTCATGGCCAGAAGGAAAATGGCTTTGAGCCCATGAATACAAAAAACTTTCGGTGTCACCTGTATTTATAAAGACTGGAAATACATTAAGGCAATAAAAACTCCCAGCTAACCCATGTTTCTGATGACAACACGATAAGGCTAGAGCTTGCACAGGACCACAGGAGGCTCTGGAGAAGATCAGCACTCAGTAACCAGTCCAGGCTATGGAGCACATCGGTCCACACAAACAGCAAGGGACCTGCACTTCTCTTCAGACTTTGCATTTTAATCTGCAGAAGCACAAGAACATTTCTGAGAGGTTTTGGTTTGGGGAAGCAATGAACCTTCACTCTTTTTTCTCTGACTGGAAATAAAGTACAAATGGTGCTCCTCCTCAAAACCCAATAGATTACATCCACCTTGGTACAGTGAGTCTCCACACCACCCTTGAGCACCAGCATGTACCTCATCCACCCAGTCTTGTGGTTTACACTGATAGAGGACTTTAATGAGACTCATGAAACTGTAACGCTGTATCTGATATACTAATGCTTTATATTTTTTAAAAACAGGTTGACAACAGAAATAGTTGGACATATTGTGGTACTATGTTTGCAGAGAGAAATTGGTTTCTATAAAGTATAACTCTTCCATTTTAAACTTTAGTTATGGATATTAGCAGTTTATGTAATGTGATAAAACAAAATAATAGATAAAACATTTAATAATGTTATGACAAAATGTAATCTAATAGAAGATGTATACACTGCCCTCAATAATTTTTAAATAACATTTTAAAATATCACCAATTAATCACTTTTCAAATGGAACCACTTCTTTGGAATGATTTTTCACAGTAATAAAATTCAGAATCACACTATGATATTAGAGGGAATGAAATGTCTACTGCATTTCTAGTGTATACAATCAAGTAGTCCTGCAGGAAAAAGACTGGAGGGGTTTTTCTCCTTTCTAAGAAACTACTAGTACCAGCCATTCTCTCATGAGGAAGGAGTCAAGGTACTTAATAAAATCACACTATAATCCTCTGTGGCCTAGAAAATATCTTTTGTAGCCTGAATGTCACCAATTTTCCTAAGTACAACACTAGGTCTAACCAAAAAGAACTCTTCCCCCAAACTTGTCCTTAAACAAAACACATTTTTTGTAATGTTAGTAACCCAATCTTAATTTCTTGCCAAATGTTTCTCTCCTCTCAGTCAGCAAGACACTTTTAAATCTTAGGTATGTAAAGATACTCAAAGTCTTTTTCTCCATTGGAAATAAGAAAATTAATATATTTCTAAATGTCCCATTGGAATTACTTTGGAATGAATAACAGCTGCTGAGACTTTACCATTGTAACAAAACACTCAGGCACTGTGATAATGAGGTTGGGTTTTTTTAAGGTAGAAAAACAAAGGAAACAATTTCTCTAGCCTTTTCCTAGGAAAAGTGAAAGCACTTACTTCCCTATGTAGTTCAGAAGGGCACATTAGGATATAAGGGTAGCACGCACATCACATGACAATTATGAATATGCAAATAGTTGCTCCCAGTCAAAAAATCTGCATCAGATTCAATGAATGAAGTTTCTTCACATAAAACACTGTCAAAATATTCCAAATAACAAAAAAACCCCCTCATTTGCAAGTAATTTGTGAATAAAATCACAGTGTAAACACATCAAATAAACTGTTGTGAAAATTGCTTGCTTGGGAGTATAATTTAAACCTTTACTACATTAGAAGTGTTCACACTATGGCAGCTTTATACAAAGTGATTTTGTTTACAGAATATTTCTACTTGCACACTCACTAAAATGGAATAAGAAATTCAAGTTCCTTTCACATTGGTGATAATTTTCACTCATTTACTTTCTTTTCTTATCTAACAGTGAATTCAGAAGTAGCTGAGGTGGGATGTTCCCAGTCCATGGATACATTTTGCTAGCTTGAACCCTGAGCCCATTCTGAAAACATTTTTCTCTCCAGTTAATGCAAAGAATTCTCTCTAAGCTACTTAACTGCTTAGAAAAACTTGAAGAAAATATAAAGCTTCAAGACTGTCTTCAGAAAAGCTCTAGATATGCTTAGACTAGATATTTGCAATGTTTAAAATTGCCACAGGCTTAGTATTTTATTTTTTAAAATATATTATTAAAGTACTTTAGCAGTAGTTATCATACAGTTTTGCTCCTTTTTTTTCAATTAATATTAGGGCCGATATTTTTGGAGAAAAACTGTACTTACATCTATGTTCATCTCATGCTTGCAGATAGATTTTCATCCAATGGTTAAGTTTTGAATATATTGAATATACATTTGTATATATTTGGAATATAGATTTCCCATCTATATTTTGAATACAGATTACTAACTCAGTTGTTCATATTTTACTAGAGACATCTCTAGCTGAGATTTATCAGCTCTAGCCAATGCTCCATGATAAGAAGCACAAAGCCAGGATACAGTCATAGCTCTGTAAAAGAACAAAGCTGGTGATATGAACTTTGTTCTACTATTTCTATCAGTATTTTAACCAGAAGAATTTCAGTTTATTAAGAAATACTTGGCCAATTCCTTCTGTAGCTAATATTTTATATATTGAACATAGCAAACACTATTAGGAGAATTTTGGCACAAACAGGTGGAGGAGTGCTAAAATGTCAGCACAGGTTGAAGCCTGAGAAGAACTATGATTTAGCTATAGCTTATTTTTGTAGTACTGACCACATTCAATTGGTGGTTAATGGAGAAGTTTGTATGTACTTAAAACCAAAAAAAGCTAAGTAGAAAAAGCAAAAAAATACATTTTAGATTAGAAAAGTTTTAAATTCTTTTTCTACATGTTAAACATTTTTATACATTTTTGATACCTTCTATCAACTAACAAAACCATTAACACCTTCAGCTCCTCTAGAAATGCACCCACACAGTCTCTCAACACAGTTATAAATTTGCTGTTGGGTTAGAAAAATTATCATGATACATGAAGGCCTGTTCAGATGCTGCCTGTGTTACACTAAACTGCTGAAACTGCTGCTTGAATAGGAAAGAGAAGAAAATAATAGCCACCCCAGGCCCACAGTGATCTGTCCAGGAAGAGATGATGTTCCTACCAGCACTGCACACCTGTTGGTGCCACCTCTGTGGTAGCCCAGGGCCATAGAGAGCCACCGTATCTCTGCAACTCCTGAGGGACCTCGTGTTTGCCCCAATTATCACCACAGCCCTGCAGCTGCATTTTCTCCCTGGCAGTGTTTTTAATGGAGTGTATTTTCCATGCATCTGTATGACAGGGTTTGGTGGAGGACAATGTCTGATGGGCTGGGGAGTTACTGGTCCAGGTGGTTCACGCTGTGCTGAGGCCAGGCTCTACTCTGCAATCTCCCTCTTTATGCATCAACCCAGTTATGTCTCCACAGATCCACAGTTCACTTCTGTAGGCGCTGCCAGACTGCCTTCCACACCTCTGTTTAGCCCCATATATTACTATTTCAAGGTTTACATGCATGTCTCTGTCAGACCAGAAAGCCTCAAAAATTTGTTTCCTGCTGTAAAAATGCCTCAAATGAACCAGAAAAAACACAACAAAATAAATCCCACATTTATGAAACATTGCCTAGAAGCATCAGTGACCAGTCAGTGCCACAGTAGCATGCTACTGAGCATGCAGAACTCAGGGAGCAATCTGGCATTTCAGGTGAAATCAAGCAGTAACGATAAAGGTGTCTATACTTAACAATTGATTTCCTGCAGAGTTGTTTCCTGTTGCAAATTTCGGATTTCATATGGATTTTATGTGTCCCTCCATCAGTCAAATAAAGCTGGAAAAAAAACAGTGAGAAATTCCCCCACAGTCCAGGTTTTTGACAGCAGCATTATACATGGCATTCACCTGATCACCCTCATAAAATGTGCATCTTATTAATTCAGAACATCCTTACACTTCTAACAGTGCTGCTTCTGCTACTTAGTATTGTTCTGTTACCCTCTCTGCTCCTGCCATTATTTCACTTTCTTTCTGAGCAATCAGACAATTCTCACTGCTTGGCAATCCTGCTCTCTTGCTGTTCGTTGCTGTTTTATTTCCAAGCCGTGCTGCGTGCAAACTATAGTAGATAATTCTCGCCAACTTCTGATTAGAGTCAGGAGCTGTTACTGGAACCAGGAACTCAAGGTTTTCTGAAAACTCTGAATTATTATTGGCAGCATAACCCAAACAAATGTTTAAGCCTAAGCACAATCTGAACCTTGCAATGGATTAGAAACATTAGAAATTGGTTTCAAGACAAAGTAATAATCCTGGCCATGAAGACCAAGGAGCAGAAAGCATACCCTATGTTTCAGGTGTGTAATTTATTGCAGTTAAGATGGACCTGCAGTCTTGGACAAGAGGAAAAAATCAATATTAATCCACTCCTAATGGAAGGATGTGGTTACATAAAGTATCACTAGGTAGTGCAGGACTGTAGCCTGAGTTTGAAGACAGATGCAATAGGTTTGCTATGGCAACACTAGACCATAACAACGTATCTGATAGGGAAAAATCAATCACAGTGCTACTAGCTGGAAACTGAATATAAAGAATATAAAGTACTTGAAACAGTTGTTAAAGAGAAGAATTTTCATGATTATTTAATCACTTCAGAGGCCAAACCAATTAAAATACCATTTGTCAGTATTTTCTCTGACATGTGTTTTCAGGAAAGGGGAATAAGAGGATAATGTTTTCTCAGTGTTCATTGTCTTGACTTAAATGGTGGCTTACAGAGATAATAACAAACAACACTGCCAGCCAAGATGCAATATGTTTCTTCAGCTAGAAAGTATGTAGGGTTTTCATTTGGAAACTAGGAAAGACTTTTCAAAAAAAAGAAAAGGAAGAAAATCTTCATGCTGTTTCCTACAACACATTAACATCTCTCCATTCTCTGGGCTGAGGCGGTTATCTCGAGAATCTGCATTGCCAAAAAACAAACAGCATCTATGAAGTCTTATGGGTTCAAATATACAGTGGGTGCTGATATCTGCAGTCTCTCTAGCTGCACTAGACTTGTTACCAAAGCTCCTATTGTTTAATGTTAATTGTCATTTCTTTTAAACTTAAAAGCAAACAAACAGCCCTTGTTACATGGCTGTGTAACCTAGCCATTTTAATCACAGCAAGCCAAGTGTCACTGACAGCGTTTGCCTTTGATGACCTTCTGAGGGGGTGAAAATTCCTTCAAAAAGAGTAAGCAAATTATACTGTGTTTAAAAGCACACTTAATAACTGTGTGAGATAGACAAGAGACCTTAATCCATTTCCTAGTTATGCTTTCCAGACCGTAGTGCAAATAACAGTAATATTAATAGTACTGGCATTAATAATCAACTTGATGAAAGGATGATTTGCAGAGAGTTCTTCTGTAACAGTACTGAGACTGAATTACAAATTGTGAAAAGTTAACAACAGCTGTTATAATATACTGGTCCAGGGAATGGGCTGAAGATGTCTGAAGATGGCCGAGCTCCTGTTTTCATTAACATAAAAAATTGTAATACCCAAAGCCCAACAACTGCTTTTGATTATATTTTGATACAAAATGGTGTTTTCACACAACATAAAAACTTTCTGTGTGAAAATGTTTGCATATGCAAACCTGGTAAATAGCAGATGCATGAATGCATAACGTTATTCCTTATGGCTCCTGAAGATAGGCTACACTACACTATTAATGATTATACACCCAAAAGCAGTCTGAGAAATTAATTATGCATATTTAACACTACCTATTAATTGTGCTTTTTCCACTTTTTCCAGTCAGGCAGCCAAAGAGAACACTGTCAAGTAACATAATGTGAGTAACAAAACAGTAACCATGACTAGCAAGAACTTGAAGAAAACAGATCACAGATCTTCCTCACTAGCCAGTGCATGTCTACAGACAGCCAAGGGAATTTAAAGATTAAATTGCTTATGAGTGGCATGATATTTTAAAAAGGAGCACAAAAGACAAATTACTTAAGAACCAAGCTTTTAATGTCTTCATTACCTTTCTCTTCAGTTGCAAAAAAAGTTATAATTTCTGTGTAATTACATGAAACATTCGAACATGTTACCTATATGTGCACATGTCTCATTTTACATATGTACATATATGCTCTCCCTTGAGTGCTGGGTTTTTCCCCAGCAAGCTTACTGACATTTTTCCCACTCTTGCTTGTCTTCATTTTTTCACAGTTTTTTTGACTGTCTGAGTTCAGAATGGATTTTCCTTTTTGTGTTAATGTGCACTGCTTGTGACGTGTACTGTGTGAACATTGGAAACAATTAGTGTAAATATTCAACAATCAATCTCCAGTCCTCAGAAACATGTATTGCGCTATTTTTGTGAAGAGAGCTTAAAGAAAAATAGAACACAGTATAAAGGACAACTCTGTACTCTAAAAAAAGTGTCAAGCCAATGGGAGCTGTGCATGCTTTTGCAAAGACAGAGTCTATATACTCAAGTAGCTAATGCATCTGAAGGACTGAGGCTGACAGTCTTTCAAGTGGAACGGGATAACACCACTTTATTTGAATAAATCAGTTAACTAAATGAACATTATCATTTAGTCCCCAACTCTGAAGAGGAAAATAGGAGCAGTACTTTCCTTTGAAGAATGACAATCTTTTTCCATGACTCTAAAAAGCAAGAAGGCAAACATTGGGTGCTTCTCTATGAAGCTGTTCAAATATTATTGAATTATGGTCTTTATTATTTGGAGTCAACTGCACAGCAGAAATACTTAAAAATAAGCATGGTTTTTCCTCCACCTTTTGGCATTAAATGAATTTGGATCAGGCACTGAAACACATAAAGGTGTCAGCTTTTTATTTATTTATTATGTTTCTTTTTTTAACTTATTTATATTTGCTTGCTAGGCAGGTTTTTCCTCAAGCTCTTACAAGCTTTATTTATTATTCATTTTCATCCCAGGAAGAGAAACTTGAAATATTTATCCACAGGATATTATTTTTTAAAAATACTTTCTACTAGTGCCCAATATGCTAAATAGCTATATCCTTTCTGAAACTTGTGACATTATTATCTTTTCTGAAATCTCACTTTTAAAAAGGTTAATAATTAAAACATTTTACTCTGAGCCAGATAAACAGTTAATAGGATGAAATGGTTACTTGGGAAGAAACTGTGAACTGAACTTCTCTCATTTGAGCAGCTTGTGTTTTAATTTTGTTGAGTTTTATTCTAAGTCTAATAAAATTAATCATTTCTGGGAAATGCTAACCACAGTGACAGACCTCGCTATGCTGAATGTTTTACAAGGAAGTTGTTTCGAGCCATAAGCTGCCATCACGAGCAAACAACTGGTGGCCAGCAGTGTTTTTGTTAGACTCTGACAAGGGAATCAATAAAAAGACACAGCAAAGGTTCAATCAGAACAGACACCACTAATACAAATGGCCTTTTGGGACCCACGGATGCGTGGAACTGCTTTTCCATGTTAATTTCTCCTTGCTACCCCTGGGGTTATCACCTTCTTTAGCTCCTGTTAATTAAAAACTGCCTCCTGTTAAAGTTCTTTGGCAGGCATTCGCCTCGTGTCAACCTATTTTGCTGGCTGCTGAGAGAGGAAATGAAGGGAA
>NW_010158680.1:69412-78527 GCF_000695765.1 Mesitornis unicolor | reverse complement strand
AAGAGAATTCAGAAACTGCCACATGAAACACTGCCAAAATCCTTCCTCTCAACCGCCACTTGACACAAATGTACACATTTCTCTCTCCATCTCTTCAGATACTGTGACTAACTTACATAACGTGCAAAAGGCAGATTTTAAATATTCATTATGCAACTGTTTCTATTCATGAGGATACAGATATAGAAGTAGTCCTGATGATGGTTGTGCAAATAATTAATTTTTCAGATAGGCAGCCAAACAGGGAAAAAAAATATCCATTTGATACATTCAAATAAAGCTCATGTACTACTTTTTCTTTGTTTTCTATCTTGCAAAAGTGAAAGCTACTCCTCTGCTCCCATTCTTCCCAAATTGTTTCATGCTTGCGTTCCATTTTACCCACGAGGAAACAATGCATTTCTGGCCAATTCATAAGAAAAGCAAAAGCAATGCAAAAATGTGAGGAAGTAGTAGTAGCTCTCTTTTATTTAATAGTTCAGTGATTAGACCATTTGTCCTGGATGAGTTCAATACCACCACTGTCTGAATGCATTTATATCCCTCTATCCCAAGAGATCACAAAGGTATTCAAAGGGGAGAAGGCTTTTGGGCTGTGGCATAGCTGTTCTCTCCTTGTGTATAAATAATTAAATATTTGTTAAACTGAACACCACTCCAACACTGCTGAGATTAATTTCCTTTTTCCAGCTCAGCAACTATTTATTTATTTCATACAAAGGTGGAAGGACTCCAACCAAAGGGACTGAGGGAATGTTACCCAGAATACCCTATAACGCCACAGTTCAGGCACACATACAAGGAAAGGGAGTTGTAAGCTCAGATCAAGTTTCAAGCTAAAGAGGGCGAGAAAACTCCACTCTTGAGGCTTCCAAGGCTCTGCTAGGTGAGGCTGACTTTACCTACCCTGTGCCACAGCTCATCTCTGAGCAGCAGGCAAGGAGTGATGACTTCCAGAGGTCCCCAGCATTTCTAGTTCCCTACAGCTTTCCTGTATCTTTAAAGCTCAGCGGAAATATCAGGCTGACCAAGAGTTTTGGAAGATTTCTGTGCTGTTGTTCATCTCCAAATTTCATCTGAAACATTTTCTCTAACACTTTCCTGGGCTATTTTGCCACTTTTCCACATTAAAAGTACAGTGGGTCTAAACCTTTCTTTTCCAAGACACATCAGCTCTCATAACTTTTTCTGAATTAATAATTAGCATGAAGCTATCTTTCAATGTTTTAACACATTATATTCTTACTACATACACATGGAAACTCCATCAGTGTCAGATTACATCATCTGAGAACCTGATCTATTGCAATAAAATTTTGTATTTGACATCAGTCATACATACCACCTATATCTTGTTGCTGAGAGTATCAAGAAGCTAATGCTGATAAATAATCATTCTCTTAAAAACTTACTCTTGCAATAAAAAAGCTCTTTAGATAGGATTTATTATTTGATTTGAAAGGCAGACATGGAGCAATTTATTGCTAGAAGATGAAAATGCAGTATAAGAGCTGGTTCAGTTGACCACAGCTCAGTGGCTATTATGCTTGCCTTTTTACTATAATGGAAATGACACTTTTTACTCATTATGCATGAATCAGATCAGTCAAAATAAGCACTTTCCTGCACCATTGTTAATTTTTAAAATCAAGTCTTTTTTCTTTTTTGAAATTTTAAGTAATTTTCAGCTAATGACACATCACTGCCTCCCACCCACAGATTTCTGATTAACCCAGATTGTTGAGTCCTGGATAAAGGTATAAACTAACCCCTTTTCCACTCAATATTTAACACAGACTAATAAAGTGATGTTTTCAAAGAAGACTGCACACATTCATTCTGTAAAACCTGCATATAAGGGCAAGATCATCTGACTCTCCAAGTAAACAAAGAAGCCCCATTGTCAATATAAGCACTTTCATTTGAAATCAATGAACTTTGCATAATCAAGTATTTTAGCTTCCCAATTCCTTTTCTGTGTATGTACTTTATGCAGATTTTGAAATGTTGTGTTAGGGAGAATCAAGTAGGGTGAAGAAAAAGAGAAAAATGGTTTGTAGATTAATATGAAAAATCCTGTCTGAGTTTTCCATTTCTTCTGTTTTGACTTCACTTCACCACAGGGGACATGAGGGATTCCACGTGATTTTTTTTCTACTTTTCTTCTTTTTTTCAGTGAAAATAAAAGAACTTCAGAAATGAAAGAGGTTGGTTGTGCAGAATGAAGAACTATTCCTTTTTCAGTACCGTTGTATAATGTACATTCAATGACTGCTGCTTCTTGATTAAGAACATATTCAACCATGTAGTAGTGGCAAAATTTCACTTGGTTGACTGAACTGTTGAAGTGGAACCAGCTGGATTCGGGCAAGAGTTTCATGAGCTTTTTTTAAAAGAAATTTAAAAGTTACTATAGCAAGCATACATTACCTCAATTATTTAGTATCTGTTCCTGGAAGGAAAAGTCCAGTAGTCCAGTATTTTCTAGATAAGACTGGGAACTGTTTTTACATTGAAATCTCACATATTTGAAGAAGCATTGTGGAAGCATCAGATTGAAGGGAACAGTTTTGAGAAGAAGATCCTCTTCGCTAGCCAGTAAAAGACAAATGATGTCCTTTAGCAAAGTTGTGGAAGACTTGCCAGAATGGCTGACTTAAGTGTTACAGTTCTGTCATGATGTGTTTATAGAGATGTTGAGAAGATGATAAGGAAAAAGATATGCATATTCTGAAACACCCATCCCTGCAAGAAACTACAGCTGCAAGGCACCAAGGCAAAACTCTGAAGAAGTATTTCCACATTGTCCAACACTGTCCTGACACAAATAGCAGAACAAAATACAATCCAAAGACTCAAACTATGATCTTCTCCTTTGTCCATTTTTATCCTGAAGTTGGAGAAAAAGGTTCAAACATATTAGAAAACTCTAGCTCAAAATATCATGAGATCTGACTCTCTATAAAACCTTCTAACTCCTCACTATGAGATTTGGAACATAACAGTAATAACAGTAGTGAACCATATATTTATTAATATCTCAGTAAGCTTTGGATTTAGTCTGAGTAATAGATAAAAGTTGATGCAGTGGTTATTTGAACTGAATTGCTGCAAACTGTCAGACACTTAATTTACCCTGGTTATGAGATATACCTAGTGCAAATCTGAGTGTAAAGACAGACATCCTCTATGTGTGTCCATGCTTCTTTGTAAGCAAGTATAAGTATGTCTGTTCAGCCCATGTACTTGTATGATAGGGACCATTGTGTTTATCTATTTTGACACAACTGTGTGCACTTAAACAGCATTACAATAGTATACACTTTGAAGAAATTTGTAGGTCCAAAAATAGCCTCCACCAAACCAGGAAAATGTCTGAAAAAGTAGCTGCTGAGATTTGAACACCCCGATATTTTACATTTTATAAATTTTAATATCACAATATCAGCAACATGAAACCCACAACACTGCATCAAGAACTGTTTTTAATTTTAAATATGTATCTGCAGGGTCCTGTACATTTTAAATTAATATTCTCAACCACAGCTCACAAAAGCAACTAATAAATATCATCAACAATCACACATCAAACCAAGTTAAAACGTTTGACATTGCATTCACTACAATGCAAGTAAATAATTTTGATATTAACAAATGCACACAAAATCTTCCCTTACACAGAAGGTAACTTAGGTTATATTATCTCTAAATATACGCAACAATGTATAGGATTAATTCCATTTTAATTTTTCCTTTAGAAGTTTAATATTTTATTATAGTAGAAGGAGACAAAGCTGCTAACTCATCCCCTTCTAGCAACCAGTTTCTTTGTCTAATTTCCATTCATTTCTTTGGCAGCTAAAACACCTTGAAATTACCTTCTCGAGCATGGAAGAATGATTTTTTTTTCCCTAGCTCTGACTGTCAAAGTGATTAGAATTTTAATTAGTAAAGCAGTGAGGAGGGAGGAAAATCACAGAGAAAAGTGCATGAAAGGTTCACTAGAGCAGGGAAGACAAAGAGACGTTGGAGGCAGCCTCATGACTCGCTTGTTACAGCAGCAATTCCAGGGCCCTGCTTGAGTTTACAGGACTAACACAGCACCGTCCTTTAGACCTCTGACAACACCAGGTTTCTGGGGTATTAGAAAACATTTTGATCAGTTGTCACTCAGAGCAAGACAAGATTTTTAAAGCACTCCAACTAGAAGCCGCTCCCCTGCTGGACTCATTCTGGCCCTTTGATCTGCTCTGCAGGACTCTGAGCTCAGAATTCAAGCCAGGAAAACAAGATTGTCAATGATACAGACTGCTACCTTCTAACTATTATGCCAACTAATATTGTTATTATGTATGAGCATCTGGGCCTTTTATAAAACAAAGGAAGCCTCTAAATGCCAAATGAATGATGGGGAGAGAAACAGCAGAAATCTTTCCGTGAACAATGCTGTATATTTTAATTTGGTATTTTAAAAATGCATTTTAAGAGCAAAACACTCTGACTGGTCATTCAGCTGCCTGTGATCTACATGAGCATTTTGTTTTGACATTGTGACTTTGATACCACAAGAGGTAGCATAGACCAGGAGGGGGAAGCCTCTTAAAGGCTAACAAGCCAGCGCTGGATTTGCACATGGCTGCATTACACCCAGGCCCTCCTGATGAGACACAGAAGCCATTTACTCACCTTAGGAGCCTTCTCAGGCTATCTCCACCCTCTTCCCGCTCACCTCTGACATTTCTGCCCATCTCTCACTGGTGCAGAGCAAAGGGGACAGCTGCTGGAGGGGACCTCCAGCTCCTCGGGTTCTGCTCCTCACTGGGGCTGTCAGCCCTGTTCCTCACTATTACCGCTACCACTGTTGTCACTTGTATTATATGAGTGCATTCAGTTGACAAGTAAGATCAGCAGCACACTGTGTATGGCAACATATGTGCACGTTCTAAATGTGGGAATGAATATGTGCTATTATCTACTCAACAGCAGGAGAGCTCAGGAACTGAGATGCTGAGTGGCAGAATGGGAAATTGAATCCCATTCCAGTGCCTGAACAACAAATTTATTTCTAAACTCATATCCTCTCAACCCAGCCCTTGTACTTAAAGATATTTTAATCAACTGAAAGCAAAATCATTTTCTGTCTCTACAGGGTCTGATCCTGAATTCTTCACTCACATGACTGGTTTCCTTCCACTGAATCCCCGCTTTCAGCCGGTAACAACTGAGTAATACACAGAGCAGATTTAAAACCTTTTAAAGGAGGATTATCAATCTGTGCCACTGATCTCTCAAAACAATTGTGTATGTGCTCCTATTCCACTAGTTATTGCAAAGGTTATTCATTCATAGAATATGCACTAAGAACTGCTAGGGATGTCTGAATGCTTGTTAGACAGATATTTTAATTCTCTTCCACAATCAGCCTTAGCTATTATTCTATCTAGAGTAAAAGACAAGAATTACAACAGCCAGCTTCTCACAGAGGATTGTTGTCCAATCTCTAGCAAATACTCTACCAGAGGAACAAATTGGCTTGCTGACCTTTTGTTTGGTAACACAGCACATGACACATTTGTAATTTATGGAAATCGATCTATAGAGAATTTTCTGTTTCAAGTAATTACACCTCAGTGCGAGATCTAAATAAAAATGATGAAAAGGTAATTAGAAACATAGTAACAATACAGATAAACCCCCAAAATGAGGTTCAAAGCACCAATCTTTACTATACAGCTGTAAATACTGGTAGGAAGCCAATAATTACAGCTAAAGTCAATTGCCAGCTGTTTTAAAGCACAGCATTAAAACCAGCATCACAATTGCTACCTTCTGCCGAAAGAGCAGACAAGAGACAGAAAACTAAAATCCAAATCTTTAAAAATACTTCACCACTTTTTCCTCTAATTGCTTGCCTGCTCTGAAATAATACGTATTTTATGGTACGTTTAGTGACCAGGAAGATTTTACTCAATGCTTTTACCACTATGATGATTTCATTCTACAATATCACTATGAAAACCATACGTGTTTACGGAAACTCTAAGGGAGCTAATGTTTGAGTCTTGCCTCCAGTTGGGAGAACTCAGTGAACAAAAGAAGGAGACAACAGAAGGCACAAGAAATCACCTTTTCTCTCACCAGTGGACAGATCCACAAATACACCAAAGGATCAGGTGTTCCTGTGGATGCAATGTGGAGAATTAGAGATACATGTTCTACACTTTCCAATTCTTTAACTGAAGCTACCATCTCTGAGGTGTTAATACATGCCTACTGTCCCACTAGACCTAACTGCATCTTTAGGGATTTAGCATTAGCAAAAGCAAGTGCAGTTTATTCCTGCAGAACTGTACCCTGTCTGTGCTTTCACAATGATAATGGTATTTAGAGTTCCAAAACTAAACAGGAATTCAATTTATGCATTTTCAGGTGATCTGATACTACAGTAATTTGAACTATGTATTGCCTTAAAAGCTCGTTCCATACTGTCTTGGAGAAAGCCTTAAAGTGGAAAGTCTGTCCAAAAAAAAAATCCTGATTTAGCTCTTAAAATGCACCACTGAACTTCTATACAAGGCACTTTGGTGACCCAACAGCTGCTGGTAAGTGGTCATGATCAGTCCCCTGTATACAGTCTGCATATTCAGTGACTTAATAATCACACTGACTTAAATTCCAACCCTCCTCTATTTCCTGAGTCACCCCAGTTATGTCACAGAAAACATACCATCACAAGGCAAATAAATAAACATTAACAGGTTACAAACCAATACTAGTTAATGATGGAAACAACAAATAGAACCAAAGCACCCTATTCAGAAATACATGTTCACAACACTGTTGTAAAGTCGCTCCAAGAAACAAAGAATACATTAATAAAAAAGATTAAAACTGTGGGTAATGTGCCTGGAAAAAGCAAATTTAAATACATGGAAATGATATGTTTGCTGAATGTTGCACAAATCTTGTATGAGAGCAGGATGAATCCAACACAGTTCTTCAGCCACAGAGAACAGTTTCATATAAATTTTAAAAATTGCCTTAGGACTTTTGTTCTAAAGATGATCTGAATATCCTGCAGAGGAAAATGTATGCTGGTATGTATGCCTTCTTCAGCATAAACCAGTGTCTTCTCAAGCTCAATATTTTTATATTTGAGATGAAGGATGAAAGCATTCAGAGAGGGTTAAAGTTCAGTAAATGGAAACAGAAGATGTGACAGAAGTCAGGTATTGATCTTATCCAGGCTTCTCTTCAAAGCCTTGACAAATCTGGGGAGTATGCAAGAATAAGAAGTTGAGTTGGTGCTTCTGGATACATTTACAGTAATAAACTGTGTAAAGACAAATGGTGCTGTGCTGGTTCTGATAATACACATGGATCCTCCAGAAATATTCAACCCACAGTGAACAAAAGAAGCAGCACCTAAATAGCACCAGCAATTTTGGTTTTACTGACAGTCATAGTATTTCATATATTCCAAGCACTTGGAAACAAGCAGTTTCAGAGAAGTCCTTAAAAGAGGCTCGCTTATTTTATTTTCTTTTCTTAAATAAGCTGTGAAAGATATTCCAATACAAAAAAAGTACGATTTTTCTGAAAACCTAGACCTGGGAAGCAAGGAATGAAAGACAGAAGCAAACAGAAAACAAGCAGGGGAAAAAAGCATACACCAATCCAAGTAGAAATTACCATGGCTGGATCTTTTTCTTTCTTACATGGTTTGAAGCTGGCAAATCCAAACGTATGATTTCAGAAGTACAGAGTAACCTAATGACAGAAAAGTGGAAAATTTTAGAAAAAACGTTTAATGACCTACAAAAATCTCCTGTTGTATTATTCCAGACTGAGGATTTCTGTGCAAAATGGGGAAACCTACTTTGCAGTAAGATCTCCATGGAAGTGTTCTCCCTAACTCTCCTTCATAGCAGAGCTTTTCAAACTTGCATGTCCCCTGAACTTGTATCCCTAAGTTTTGTTTTCAATGCAGTGATTCATTTTGACATGCTGGGAAAAAGTACTGATGTCAATATATAGGGGAGGTCTCCCAGAGGCTAATTGAAAACAAGACTGTTTCAGAAGAAAACTACTTATCTCTCAGACTTATGCTTCCCTGCACAGATATAACCAACATAAAATGGCTCAAGTTGAGATCATGAGTTTTGCAATCCACTTTGTTGAAATACTTCTTTACATAGCTTGTCAGAAGATAGAAGACAGGTGTTCAGAATTTTTTCCACACTAATCTTCAAATAAACCACATGAGTTCTATGAGTGGGAAAGAAAATGGCCTAACCAAACAGCCTGAAAAATACAGAGCAATCAGATTTTGGTTTTGAAGCTAAAAGTAGACTCCCCTTTCCTCTTATCAGTTAGAAAAACTTGTCTGGAGAGGCTCTGTCAGAGAGAGCTCTCGCTTCACTTCTCCCCCACTGCTCCAGTCTCACATGGGATCACCTGCAAAAACAGTGCCTGAGGGACCTATATTCAGTTTTCTAAAGCAAGCATAACACAAGTGCTGTTCCTGGGTTACACATTTGAGACCTGTAATACAAAATGTGAGATACCATCCCCTAATGGCATTCAAACAATGTCCTTGCAATTTTCAAGTGTCAAGTGGTTTTCATTTTGTTTCTTGGAAAAGAGATGTTCTTATGTGCTGACTTTGAGAGCTGAACAGCTATGCAAATTTTGTAGCATGCCAGCATACAATGTTTCCTATGCCAGACAAATATCTTTTCTAGAGGGCAATAGGAAAAGACAAACTCTTACTTTGTGGTTAAATATTGAACTCCTTACTCAGGTAAAATGGTCACTTAATTAGCACTCAGAGTTTAGAGAGACTGAGGCCAGAAAGAACCATTAGATCTTCTTAAATTTAATCTACTTAGCTTTGTACTGAGCTCATTAGCTTACATTTGGTTAGAGCATAATTTGTGTTGGGCCAGGCTGTGTTTTCTAATAATTTTTCAATATCCACACAGTAATACATGGAAAAATTGCCAATAGTTTCAAGAGTTTAACAGGCTCACTGTTAATAAAGAAAAATAAATGACCCTTATTTTTAGATTTAACTGATATGTCTTTGACTGCCAGATACTGATTCTTCTTCTCC
>NW_010158680.1:50772-69381 GCF_000695765.1 Mesitornis unicolor | reverse complement strand
GACGGCCCGCTCCTGTCTCCTCCTCTCCTCTCCTCTCCTCTCCTCTCCTCTCCTCTCCTCTCCTCTCCTCTCTTAGATGAAGAACCCTTCATTTCTCATTTTTTCCCCTTAATGGGAGTACTTAAGTGGCATTATAAAGTCACCTCCCAATCTCCTTTTTTGTGAATTAGATATGCTGAGCTTGAAGCCTATCACATGAATCTATATTCCTCCAAAACATTTTTTGTTGCTCTTTTCCACACCTCGTCCAAATTTTAAAGAACACTTCTAAACCATACACAATAGAATTGGGTCCAGTATTCTAGGATCAGTTTCACCAGTCTTACTTGCAGACAAAAAGACATTTCTTGTCTCACTTGCATATGTTCCCAAGGATAGTACCAGCCCTTTTGACAGCAGTATTGCATTGGGAACCCCATCAGAGATCCTTACAAAGAAAGGCAGTCCTGCTTCCTATAAAAATATCCCACAGTCTTAGCTTTTGCATGTGTAACTTTGCATCTGGCTGTTTCGCTTGTGTTTGATACCATAAAATAACATACAGCTTCTATGAAAGGCAATTATCTGTTCCCATAGCTGACAATACACTTTCACACCACATTGACTACAGGGAAAAAGTGTAAAACAGAGCATGTAGTAGCCACAATCATAATAAGAGAGAGTAGGAGAAGGAATTAATGCCAGCTTATTTGAAAGTGTGACACTGTGAAGACATGGAAGGTGAAGCAAAGGGAACAACGTAAATTCATACAAATCTCCTTTGAATCTCCACCAAAGGGACATCATATTTAGCCATATCTACCTTTTGTATTTTTACAATATGCAACATAATCAGCTCCTGACATCCTGGCTTATGCCTTGAAGAAGGCTGTGTGGAGTCAATCCAGCTGCACACAAAGAGACACTTAGTGCAACTTTGAGAAGGCTTTTGGATAGCAGTGACATTAACAAGGCTTCAACAGGTTGGTCCTAGGTCATACGGGAGATTTATTCCTTTCTGGAGTGGCTGCAACAACCACACAATGAATATACATAACATTTCTAATGTGCTATGTTCCTTGCCTCCTCATAGACGATGTTGTATTTTCTTCAAATCCAGCAGAATTTCCAATGTACCTGTGTGAGTTATGAAACACAGAATCACAGTTAATACTACTTACCTGTGATGAAAGAGAAAGTTGAGGATCTCAAGGACTGGCCAGTGGGTAAAAGCAAAGGGCTAAACAAGTGAGGAGAACCATTGTCTCAGTTTGAGCTAAAACAGAACTAATTCTCCAGTAATTTTACTTTTCAGTTAAGTCTCTTCTAGGTGACCATACTTTCTGAAACTATGGCATGTTTTTCCAGACAGTGTCTGCTTTTCAAACTGATAGAGCTTGATGTTAGTAATTACCACTAGAACGGAATGCAAATATAGCTCTTGCTCATACTTGTGACCAAGGACACTGTCACATCCCGGGTACTGTATTGAGGTGTCGTAAGTGACGTGCTGCATCTGTGGAGATGAGTGGAGAGGACAGATGACCCAAAAAACTGGCCAATGAGGTATTCCATCCGACATACATCATACTTAGTATAAAGCTGAGGGATCATGAGAGTCAAGCCCCCTTCTGTCATGACTGATGTCTGAGCAGGACACTGCCAGTTTGCCTTTGATCCCAATTCGTGTGCTTCTGAATCCAGGTCCTGTATCCAGCTTCTGAATCCAGCTCCTGCCTGCTGCTGAGTCCAGTCTGGGACTTTTCCAGTGCCCTGCTCTGCAGAACCTCTGGGGAGGGGAGAAGAATTCTGTACTGGTTTCGTATATATTTGTATATATTTAATTGTTTTCCTATTTACGTCATTATCTTTTAGTTTTATTGCTGTTGTTTCATTAAACCTGTTTTGATTTTCTTTTCTCTCTCTCTTATTCTTTTTCTTCTTCCCCTTCTGTGGGATGGTGGAGAGGGGTTCTCCTTCTAGGGTAGAAGAAACACAAAATGGGAAAAGTCACATGTTCAGTCTACAACAGCATAGTGGCGTGACACGTTAAAAGGATGTACAGTCTAGATGTTACAACAGCTTCAAAGTTTCAGCAGCTCCTTTTGTACATACTTAATAGCAGGACATTTCTAAGAAGCGTAATGAAAGTGAACCCTTCATTCAGGTTTTCCTATCAAATAACAAAAAGAGTAATGACTCCTCCAGGCTATACAGCTAGCAGACTAGGGGTAGGAAGAGTAGTGTCTTGTTCACTTTATGCTACTATGGAATAAAGGAGGATTGCAGATTCATATTTTCTGCTTAAGGTCTGTTTTTGTAACACAATGGGCTAGATCCTCCTTAGGGAGAACAGAATGATTTGCAGAGCATTGTGAAGCAGCAGGCAGCAGCACATCAACCCTGCAGCAAGCCAAAACCACTCTGGTTCCCCCAGTAGAGGAAGGAGCAGAAACTGTAAGTATTTACACTATCCTTTATCTTTTATTGATCTTGAAGCTCTGGTGGCAGCTCAGTTCCTTTTAAATGGGGACTGCATTCAGTAATCAAATTTCAGTATCAAACTCTCATCCTAGAAGTACCAGCCTCCTGTGGATCCAGTATGTTGACAAGTGAATAAGAAATGTAATGTGCTTTTGAAGCATTTCGGAAATGCTAGTCTTAACTGTGAGAGAAAAGCCATCAACTTTTCACTAGAAAATGTGCTAGAATAGTCTGCTGTGCACAACATGTGAGCAATAACTGGGTCTCTTGATCTGTTTAAGGAGATGGAGTTGCATTCTTCAAATCATTCCTAAGTGAGGGCATAGGATACTCATGGATATTTCATTAAAAATTAAACCCCACGTATCCAGAGATATCTGCAGGGACCAAACTTGCAAATATTCACCAAGATGATAGTGGAACAAAAAAAAAGTATGTTTTTTTATTAAATAACCATGCAAGTCTCAGCCTCTAGCACAGTCTGGGCAATGATGAATGTATAGTCATAGTGACAGCAAGTGACTCATTATTTTTGACAACTATTTAAAGAAAGAAGGATAAATGATGCAAAGGAGGTAATTCAAGAAAAGAACTCCACATTTTTAAGTGGATCAAATTTATGTCACTTGCCATCCTATACTTACGTTTTCTATTTGATTATGTCAACAAACTGAGAGGTGGCCAAAGTCAATTTGGTAGGCATCAGCACACACACATTCTCTGTAACATGAAGACTCAGATTTTATTCACTGAACACAGTTGTTAATGCTATCTATTTCTGTTTTATTAAGAAACAGGACATGACAGAATGCAGAAATACTGTAGCACTTGCAGACTACTGCAACAGGATATTCAACAGGATACTTGAATAGTGACAGGTGAACTAAATAAAACAATATTTTCAGATTGGCAGAACACCACAAAATGTATAGAGAATACTTTGCTTTTTCTCATGCACCAAGAGATTAAAAATGGTGAGAAACAATTCCTTTAGCATACCACATTGGGGACTTTTTTTCCCCCTGAATTTCCACACCTGTCTAACTTGTGCTTATTCTGAGAAAAGCAGGGTGTGTGCAGCTGCCTCCACAATTACAGTTGTCAGCAAATGAAAAAGGTGAGTCAGACAGGCAGTACAACTTGGCTGAGTAGGTGGGCCATGAGCAATTCCAATTTACCAAGGCTGGCTTCCTCTGCTCTTCCTTCTTCTCTTTAAAGCACTCCTCCATCTGTCTTACTGCTAAAATCAGCCTTTCCCCACATCTTCTCACTCTCCTTCTTCCCACCTTCTCCAGATCCACAGCTGCAATCCCCTCCTCACTTTTCCCCCTGTTACCATGCACTCACTTCTGTAACCCCAACTCATCTAATATGCACTCCCTCATTTTTGTCTTGGTTCTTTAGAGCTGAAAGAGAAGTCTACCTCTCAACTCTGCGGCTAAATCATGGGGGCAGATAAGCTCTGGGTCATCACTTCAGCTGACCAGACACCTCAGCAGCAGTGACAAGTTGCACTTTGCCTACCAGTGGGCCAAAAGTCCAGCCTGCAGGCGATAGCCTTTCCCCAGGATGTGTAGACCAGGGCTGAAGCTGGCACAAGGGCTGAGCTACCATTGCATAGGTACACAAGGTTACCTGCCAAGGCGAATGAATGGCTTGTGATGGTATCTTCACTTTCCTTTTGTAGAAAACACTTACTCTGGGGCTTCGAGGTGCCTTTTATAGGAAGTAGAGGAAAAGAAGGCAGATTACATACCAGTCCAAGCATTGGTAAAATGGTCAATTTTGTAGACTATGAGGAGAGATAATGCAGTTTCCAAAAGAACAGCAAGTAGCAAGAGACTTATAAAACAGTCACTGATGTTAGTTATTATTCAAATTATAATACTGGTCTTTACTCCCCACCCTCAGAGCAGTATTCACAGTACATCATACTTGAAAGACTAAACTGCACTCATCTCATGTCTCTGAACCTGGCGCACAATAACATACTCAGTAATGAATGAAAAAATAAAGCCAACAGAAAGCTTCCTAACTGAATTCTTGGGAAAATGAAGTGTGAACAGGTGTGATGACGTGTTAAACAGCATGTGGCAAAAATGCCTATGCTTGCTAATGAGATGACAGTTGCTTGTTATGCAAACTGTCCTAGTAAAATCATCTTTGTCTTGTACCTATGCCCTTGGGCTCACATCCAATCGACTTGAAAGCTGCAATGTGACATTCAAAATGACATGCATCAGTATAGACAGCTATACGAGATTTATATGCATAGAAATTCCCACTATTCTCTACCATTAAGGTAAATAATAGCTTTCATCAGAGTAAGTTTGGAACATGCAAGCTTCTCTAGCCAAAAAAGAGTGGGGACTGATGAGAATTGCAAGCTCCACTAGTGGGAAATACAGACTAATTAAAATAAAATCTCCATTCAGTGTAATTCTGTACCTTAAAATAGGCTGATCAACATTGATCTTTTCCAATGAAATGAGTGCTAATAAATTTATATGTTCAATTAGGATGAGCTGAAAGAGAAGTTGAACAATATGGGTTTGTCTGTGATTTTTGTCCCAGAACACAGCCTTCTAATTTATTTTATTTATTGGAGGGAGAAATAAAAGGAGTCAGGGAAGAAAGAGTAATTATCCTATAATTAATCCTCCTGATTTTTTCTGCCAAAGGATTTTATGCATTTTTGCATCTTAAAGGAATGAGAAAAAAATTAAAATCTACTGCCAATACATATATTAACATAACAACTGAAACCATTGAAATCAATAACAGAGGATGATACATTAACCTTTAGAGAACTGGAGTTCAAGATGAAGATTGATGGAGTGCTTCTGTGTTTGATCAGTTTATTTAAGACACTATGCAATGTAAGTTAATTGGCTGTTTCAAAGCAGTGCACAGAGATTTTAATGGATTAAAAAAAAGACTTCATTTTGATTATTATTACTGCTGAAAACTTAATATCTCCTTACATTGTTTCCGTGTCCTCTTACTATGAATAACAATATAGAAGGTACATTGTACTGAAACATGTGCTTTAAATGACAATCATTCTAAGGCTCCTTTTCCATCTTTTTTTTTCTAGTCATGATATTTACTTCCTTTATTTCCTGGAGAAAGGAAGGGAATGACGAGAAATCATACATACTAATTAGAATAAACCACATAAAACCCAGCATACATGAACTCTGGATATTGCAAGAAAAATAAATTTCTGACAAAATGCTTCCTGGAAATTTGTCTTCCACAGCATGGAAGAAAGGCAATTTATATTCAGTGTTAATGACAGTAATATGCAAAAGTATGATGTCTGCTGACTTGAAAATAGTTCCTTTTAGCTTCTAGCCAGAAGGAGGATATTCCTGACATATTTTGAAAGTTGGATATATTCAAATTAATTATGAGAAAGACTGAAGAAGATGGTATGCAGAAAAAGACACTTTTCTTTTTTCCTGAGCCTTTTGATAATATTTCCGCTCTTTAAAAACCATTTTGTACTACTTCAGCAAAAAATTACTAATACTAATTATTCTTAACAGAGGAAATACATATAAATGCCGAAGTATTATGACAAACCATATTTCCCATTCATTCTTAAGATTAAATACTGTCACTGAAACAATCTAGTTTGCTTAAGATTATACTCATTGTTTTCCATGACAGCTCTTATTTTCTAAATTATAAGGCTGATATAGCTCATAAAATAGGATTTATTTACAGTATACATGTAACTAGAATTATTTTTAAAGGGAGAGAAGCATTTAAATACACGCATGAACAAAATACAGTCCTATCTTTCTGAACTCAAGTTGACCTATATGGGTGTGCTGACACAACATAATTATGATGAACAACCTTGTTATAGAATAAGGAAAGCTTCCTGTGCCTGTGCTGTTTTAGCAAATATCTGTATGATATCAATTGGGCAAATGCCATCCACAACTAAAAAAATTAATGATAGAATACTCTATCTTTAGAATCAATAACTATTTTATTATTCATAACACATGAAGTGCTAGGATGAACCTGTTGTGCAATAAATTTAGCAGTGTGTCACTTAATAAAATATGGTTTTACAATATTACTAGTGTGCACAAAACATTCAAATATAGATTATTCACACATATGGGATTTATGATAAATTTTAGGTAGGGATGAATCTAGGCTAAGTCTTTATGTTGCTCAACTGAGATCAAGAAAATTCAATATTGTTCATAATGTGACTATGACATAGAAACTTAAATGAGAAACCTTCTGAGTAAGAAGATACACTTCTCTGTTTACCCTCAGATTTTTTTAACAGACATATTATATGAAATCTAAGGCATCTAAGAAAAATGTCTGAGACATTGAAAATCTTTACAGTGGATACAGCATGCATGTGATTAAGATCAACAAAATGGTCAGCAGTAACTATTTGAAAATGGTTTCATTTTCAATTTGCTTTAAGCTCCTCACTTGTCTTTCAGATTTAACCATAAAACAACAGAAGAAATACAGATCTGAACCAAGTACAGATTTATACCCCCGAAACACAAGAAATAGAAAGAAAATACATGGACAGCTCTGCTTTCCTTCATGTTTTCTTCTATGGAAGAATCCTACCTTACCCATGGGCTTCAAACAGAAAAAAATGAAAGAATGTGGTGAGTGAGATTAGATGCAAAGCTATCTAGCCTAACACAATCTCTAAATCAAGTTTTTGAATATATTTCTTTTGTAACACCCTATGACTCTTTACTGAGAGGGTTGTCAGAAGCTGGAACAGGCTGCCCAGGGAGGTGGTGGAGTCACCATCCCTGGATTTATATAAAAAGTGGGTAGATGAGGTACTTAAGGATATGGTTTAGTGGGTAAACAGGAACGGTTGGACATGATGATCTCAGAGGTCTTTTCCAACCAAGCGATTCTGTTATTCTGTCATTCTGCATGACTTTGTACCTCTGTTAAGACCTTAGGTCTGTTGCAGTTTTTCTCATAATCTGTCAGAGAACAATGAATCTGAAAAACTGGAACATTCCATGAGAAAAATTCTGATTCAATGTCTTACAGTGGTCTACAAAAAAGGTACAAGAACAGGAGACATTAGGAAGAACTCAAAAGTTCAGCTCCACAAACAGCACAAAGTCTAGAACTCAAATAATAATCAGAAGTAACTATGGTATGCACTGAAACATCAAAAAGAACAAACTTTATTCCCACATCTGCAAGAAATATCAGGAAAAGTAACAACCAGGAATAAACAATTTAAAGAGTCTGTCAGCATTCTCATGGCTGCATATCCAATTAAAAACGTGTATTTTCTGAGAGTGTCCCAAGGTTCAAGAATGCTAAATTGTTTCTTTTCAAAATGATCCTAAAAATCAAGTCCACATGAAATCCTCCAGATTAATTAAAAACAAAACAAAACAAATCAAAACAAAAAGACCACAGAAGTATTCTCTTCATTACCATATCATTCTGGAAGTTCTGTAGTAATTATACTTTGTTTCCTTTCTATTAACATTTCTTTAATGTATATGCCTTGTTTCCATTTAGAATACAGTGTCCTTAGGACACAGACTGGATTGCTTTATTCATTTGCATTGGAGACATATCAGTTATCAGAGAAATTTTTTTTAATGTAACAGCAGTAGCTCATTTTACTTAAGTAAAATATTCATAAAATATGTAGGAACTTTCCAGGCAAGAATAACATTATTTCCATTTCTTGCCCATTCTGCCAAATGCATTAAAATCATACGACATGATTAAACACAGAGGCAAGGGGAACTTTTAACTCCACATATTGAAAATCTATTTTCCATGCAAGCAGCGTATTCCCTTGACTAGTAATTATAATTTAGGAAGTTCAAGTTGAACCATGTATATAATTTCTTCTGCCAAAAGCACTCTGGTAAATCTTTGTTCTTTTGACCTGAAATCCTTGACTAAGTCCTAGGAAGCCTACTGTATGTTACTAGGTGTGAAGCATACTGTAAACTATCATCTGCTTTCATAACAGTATTGTATGTCTTGCTTGAGTTTTCTTATAAATATTTTTACATATATTACACCATATAATATAAAATTTACAATTCAAGGTCATGTAGTAGAATCATAATAAAGTGGGTTTTAACAGTTTTTTGCAGTTTCTCTCTCTAAAAAGAAACATTCAAAATACCATCTTGTAATATGGCTTGGGTTACAACATTTTGAATTCATACTGGCCTGACAAAGACACAATATTTTCACCACTATTTTCAATTCCGTTCAAAATGGGTATGAGCTAAGTATTCTTTCATAACTCCTTTCCTATATCTCCTTTTTCCTTTACATCCAAAGCTTAGGATGGCTCAGACTTGTTATGTGGTTATTTTTTTGCTTTTCATTTCTCTGAGAGGACATCCATCTCTGAAGAAACAGAAGAGTATTAATTAAGCAGAACAATGTAAATTTTCTGCACATGAAATGAAGATGTATTGAACATGAGGGAACTACTACTGTTCTCCCATATCTTAGCTTCCAGTTCAAAGAAAGATGCTGCTACCTACTCAAACTGCACAAAATAAAAGTCTGACAATAAGAAGCTGGATCCTCCCACAGCTAGACACCATGGCAAAAAATGGCCATATGTCAATAGTCATTGACAAGTTTCCATGGGATTCTCTGATAAATCTACATGAAAAGGTGTCTTTTTTTTGGTAAGAATTATTCTAGTTGGACTTGACTTATATAGAAAATTGACACCTTGTAAGAAAAGTAACACCAGAAATTTTGTTACCCACGATCTTTTAATTTAGTCTTCTGGTGTATGATTATGACTAGAAACAGATGAAAACTTGCAGATTAATAAATTCCTGAAAATGTAATGAAGACCATATGAAAGTATGACTAATTTTCATCCCCATCCCCTCTGACAAAAAAAGATTATGACAGAGTGGATGAAAAGTTTGAACACTGAGTGAAACACTTTTTGAAAGAAATACACGGTTTTCAGCCTGAAAGTACAATTAATTTAATTTTTTTCATTTCATTTTGAAACACAGAAAGCATTTCAATTTAAACAAAACACTCAAACTAAGAATTGATAATAGTGCCATAGAAATAAGTTACATTTGCCAACGTATATTTCATTAGTGTTATGGGATGGACTACAGGTAGTTGAAAATGAAAGATGAAGGTAAAACTACAATATTTTTTCCAGTTTCTGTCTAGAAGTTAGAATTAGCTGAAATGTGAAAAACTTCAAACACTATTGTGATACAATACTGAATTATCTATTCCAAGCCAGAGAGTGATCCACTGTCATAAAGGAATTGAATTATACAGGTATTCTACAGGACCAAAAGACTAAGCAGAGTGTGGAAACTCTATTTTGAGGATGGTTTTGGAAAGAAAGCAGTATGGGCTTAAATGCTGAGCAAAACACATGACCTTATTGATTTATTCTTTTCTGAAGAAATAGGATTTTTTTACTTTGGGGTTTGGTTTGCATTTTTTTTCCAAATCAACTAGGCTGCATCTGCATAATTGCTGACTCTCTAATCACTTTTTCCTTCCAGTAAAAATGTTCTGCTATACTTAGAATTTTGGTTACTTAATCAAGTCAAATTGTACTTTCAAGGCACATTCAGATACTGCATGTGATTTGAATTATGCCATCAAGAATAGAGGTTCTGAGAGCAACGAGCTAAAAAGTCAACTAACATGAATGTTAATCTACCTTAAGAAAGAACACAGTGGCTTTTCCCACCTTAGCATGATTGAAAAGGGGGAAAGAAGAACAGCTCAATATTTTGTCCTTTTTCAGAGACGTTTCCTCGCTGCACTTGTAAAGTTTTGAAGTTTTTTATCATATTGTTTCTTTAAAAATCCACAACCAAAACCAGTTAGTAGACCTGCAGCTACACTGTGTTGTACATTGAAAAAAAAAAAACAACAAACTGTTAAGTTAATAATAAAGGTGGTTCCTTCTAAAGCTTTTCTTCAACACATCTATTGATATTTGTTCTACCATCATGGCTCCCATTTCATCATACATGTAAACATTTATAGTGCATCTGCCACCACACATTGCTATCTCCTAGTTTAATCAAATGCTATCTTTGAAAATGCTACTCTTCTCCTCAGGTTCTTTGTGGAATGAGTGTCAGGAAGTTCTGTTCTATCTTGCCAAGATAAGACAATTGTAGAGAAGGCCCTAACTTGAAGCTTCTGGGAAGTATAAAGCAATTTAAAAAAACCAAACACTTTTTAATCAAATATGCTTTCATTGTAACATCATGCATAAAGAAAAAAACCCACAATGTTATTCTGCCTCTGTGTCATATAATTCAAAACAAGTAATGTTTTGCTCTGTCATAAAGCTGTATGAAATGCAGTAATGGACTAAATCATGTATGCAAAAAAATAACTCCATTAACCTCAGATCAGTTTTGGTTTATAGTGAGCTCTCATACTGTTTTCTACACAACCAAGCTAAATGATGAAACAATCGTAAAGGAGGTTGCACTCTGCAGACAGTAGGTTGAGTGGAAAGAGGACTGTTTACCAAAGCAGAAAAAGCAAGAATTAGTGGCACTATCCAAGTGCCTCTTTCCAGCATGGATTAACTCTCTAAAGACCAAGTCATGGAATCATAGAATCATAGAATGATTTACGTTGGAAGGGACCTTAAAGATCATCCTGTCCAACTTCCCTGCTGTGAGCAGGGACACCTCCCACTAGACCAGGTTGTTCAAAGCCCTGTCCAACCTGGCCTTGAACACTTCCAGAGGGGGACATCCACAGCTTCCCTGGGCAACCTGTTTAAGTCCCTCACCACCCTCACAGTAAAGAATATCTTCCTAATATCTAGTCTAAATCTATCCTCTTCCAGTTTAAAACCATTACCCCTATTATCCCTACCTACCCTTGTAAAAAATGCTTCCCCAGCTTTCCTGTTGGACCTCTTCAGGAACTGGAAAACTGCAATAACATCTCACCAAAGTCTTCTCCAGGTTGAACAGCCCCAACTATCTCAGTTGGTCAACATAAGGGAGGTGCTCCAGCCCTCTGATCATCTTTGTGGCCCCTACTCTGGACCCACTCCAACAGCTCAATGTCCTTCTTATATGGAGGGCTCCAGCACTGGATGCAGGTGGGATCTCATGAGAGCACAGTAGAGGTTCAGAATCGCCTCCCTCTACCTGCTGGCCACACTTATTTTGATGTAGCCCAGGATGCAGCTGGCCTTCTGGGCTGCAAGAGCACATTGTTGGCTCATGTTGACTTTTTCATCGACTAACACCCCCAAGTCCTTCTCCTTGAGACTGCTCTTGAGCCATTCTCTGCTCAACCTGTATTTGTGCTTGGGAATGCCCCTACACAGGTGTAAGACCTTGCATTTGGCCTTGAACTTCATGAAGTTGGCATTGGCCCACCTCTTCAGCCTGTCTAGGTCCCTCTGGATGGCATTCCTTCCTTCCAGGGTGTCAACTGCAAGTCTGTGTCAAACCAAGAAAAGAAGAATGATTATTAGGAAATATGTCCTAAAACTTCTTGTTCTGATGCTCTGTTTCAGAAGGAAGCAAAGGAAGCAAAATTAAACTAATACGAGTAGACTTTGAATGACTTGATCACCTCTGCATCCTTGCTACGAGTAACAAACAATTTCTCACACTAGACTTGAAAAAAAGTATTTTTTTTGTTTTTTTTTTTTTCAAAATATGATAAGAAAATTTTAGATTAACCTGGCTGGAAGCAGGTTCTCTTCAGGATTCTGGCTCACCCTAGATGTATTTTTAGAAGGAAATGGAAGTTACTATGCCAGCAGAATATGTTGTTTTACCCAATTTATAATCCAACAGCTAGAAGCAAGACCATCTTACCTGTGCACAATTGTCTTATGTATTGAAAAATATCATATTTATTATAATGTATCAGATTTGATAGATAACATTTCTTGCAATCCTCTGGGACTAGCCAAATTTCTGATATCAAGGATGCAGCTGTACAACTAATAAGGGAAAAGCAAACTTATCCATCATTTCCAAATGGTAGTACTGAATGGAAACAGATGTACTGAGACCCCTGAGATAGTCACATGCAGAAGCAAGCTCTGAAAATATTTAGAAGTTAAACAGGTACTGTAGAACACTGAAATTACGTCAGAAAGACAAGCACCTGAAATTCCTATGATACTGACTGTGTCTGACTAAGATTTTGTTCAAGCCTAGGAAACCTCCTGTCCTTTTAATCAGTCTATGAAAAAACTGGGAAGCTGAATAGGGAAGCTGGAATGAGGTACCAAAATTCTCTTAAGCATACCAATTGAGTAGCATTTGAAATTTGGGTAGCTAAATTTTTCACAACAATTTTTTTTTGTTAGTTTCTGAAAAATACATCTTGCTTTCAAAACACCAGTAAAGGAGTTTTGGGTTTTGGCTGTTCTTTAAATTCAGTTCAGAGGAATTAAATATATCTACTTAAATAATAAAACAGCTGAGGAGTTAACTTAAAAATTGGTGAGGTTTATTCTTATGCCATTGATAGATATGATTCATAAGAACTTGTTACTCATTATGGAAAATTCCCAGTTAGCATCACGAATGTGTTGATGAACTAATCAATCAGTCTTTCACATATCTTTAAAACCCAGAGCAACAATATCAACAGTACTTTCTTGCTGAAAGGTAACTCCAACAAAATCCAACAACCCATCAGAAGCAGACAGAAGTGTTGGAATTATCGTTTTAAAAAGCTAATTTAAAAAATAAAAAGGTAATGGGAAAGCATTCAAACTTTCATACTGAAACTGACAAACAACATTGTAACTTAGTTCTGCCTTAAAAAGTTACAAGCTTTTCCTCACGTCCAGATGTAAATCTTACTAACTGTGTATTTTTTAAAAGTAACAGTTAGTACGCTTTCCCATTCATACTGTGCATATCGTTTGATGGCCATATTTCATAAACCCATGCTGTGGAAAAGGACTAGCAGCCAGCAGATGGATGGATCTTAGTTTTTAGCCAGCAAAGGCTTCTACAGTAGAGAAAAATCTACATATCTAATCAATCTATGATATATCTTTGTCATGACTTCTCACTTTAAAACCTGTATTCAAATTTTAGTCTCCTGTTTTTAAAATTAAAACTTATTCTTACTTCTCACGAAATCTTTTTGATGTGTTAGTCACATTCTTCACAAATTTTAATCACTTTAACTTTACAGCATGGTCACGAAAGTCAGTCAAGCACAACAAGAGTAGAATATGCCTTGTTAGTATCCATCCAGTTCTATTGTCCCATATAAAATAGAGTGTGGACCTTGGTTCCTAACCCTAGACAACCTGCTTTCCTTTATAAAATCAATTTGATGGTTCCAACTGAATCCATCTTTTGTTCTATGCACCAGTCAAGTTCAAACAATTGCTGTCATAACTCAGTTAAATAGTCAACTTTTAACTTAAGAAATAGCTCAAACAAAGCTAATGTGGTAACTGAATTACCTCTCATCATGTCCTTTATAAAGCACAGCTATTTTAAGTCAGCATTGACTAAGGTCACCAGAAAACCTGAACAGATAATCCTTGTATATCAAACACCTTTCTAATCACCCTGTAAACTGGATAAAATACATGAGACTGATTTTCATATTTTTGTTATTGAATTTTGGTAAATATTAAGATTGGTGAACATGAGATTCTATCTGAGGAAAGAAAGTGCAAAACACATGTCAGAGAGGAAGTCTAGGGAGCAAATGCTACTAAAGTGCAAGTATGGAGCCAGACATGCCATGGTACTAAGGAGGAAACATACAAACCACATCCGAAAAAACAAGATGAAGTGTGGGTTCTGAAAAAAAGATGAAGTTCATCTGCAAGATGAACTATGGATTCTTTTTTACTCCCAGTTTGTACACAAAATTCCAGTGTGCTGAATAACAAATACATTTTTACATTAAACACAACAGCTGCTAAACATCCTAGCTGCTTGGGAAATGCCAAGAAAAAATTGTTTTACAGAAAGATTCCTAAAGAGCATTTTATTTCAATAATATTGTTGATATAATTACTAGAAATGTATGGCAAGAAATAAGACAGTTTCTTAGCCATAAACAAGTTACTCATGACACTGTTAGGAAACTCAGTCTATGCTGATGTATATCATATGGGAACTAAAACATCTTCAAATCTGAAATCTCCCAAATGTCTGTCCCAATGTCCCAACTTGCCCAAAATCAGCAGACTATGTTCTGGGATTACATCTCATGCATTTCCATGTTTTCAAAAATCACTGCAGCAGTAGAAAATACGAAGAAAAAAATCATATCTTACAGACCTTTGGAAAGAACTTTTCTTACAATTGCTTTTGACAGAATTGCTAATTACTTATGGTTATCTAATTAGCACCAAAGTCTTCCCACAGCACGCCTTAATTTTGGTCCCCCATTACCATTAGAAGTGTAGTGAGGATGAGTATTTAACCTACTAATATATGTAGAGTTACACTAAACTCAGAGACGCTTCACTAACTGCAGCTCTTCATAGCTTCACACCTTCCTTCTGTACATTTCCATTTCTTTTATCCTTGTGTGTGTCAGGCCTACAGAAGAAAATACTGAAGAAACAAAGCCTTTGTGTACAAGCATTTGAACATCAGAAATTTTTCAAAGTGGTATTGCAGGAAAAGGTTGGCTGTGCTATCTTGCCATTGGAATAATGCATATGGAACACTGCCTTTTACTTCATTCAATACATCTCAGCTGTCCAGAACTTTGCAAGGTCCCACTCAAATTTTCCATACCAGTTATCAGTCCCAGGATGATTTTTGGGTGTCTAGAAGGAATTTTTTTAACCATTTTTTTACATTTAACTCCAAGAACATGGCTAAAGGGAAGATGAGACTGATTTCCAAACACAAAGTTCTTACATATTATTTGACAGAATTCTTTTCAGTCACATTTTTCTTAACTGAAATTAGGCACTTTTACTTCTTTTTTCCAAGATTGTCTCTCAGTCATTTTTATTAAAATCTGCCAAATTTATCCAAATTAGAAGTGTCTAAAATACTGAAGTCTACCTGTATTCGGCACCACCGTTATTCTTCACTGAACACCAGCTTCCTGGAACTTTCATAAGTAAAACTGACAAATACAGACCTAGCTTTCTGTGCTGGTCTGTACAAATGAATAGGATAAGCCTTAGCTTAGCTGTCTCTATTTCCTTGCTTTATTTCCTATCCACTAAGCCCCTGAGCTCCTAGCATTCACTTAATTAATTCAGCAAATAACTCTTTACTATCATAATTATGTATTTCATATATATCATAAAATTAATTTAAATTTATAATAGCATTATCTAGATTGCACTTCAGTTATTTAATAAATACAGAAATGGTTAATATAATCAGATTAACCATTTAAATGAATGAGGAAGGAGCATTTTGCACAAAGAAAATATTGCAGTCAATGGATCCATTAATAGATTAAACTCTTTGTCACGATTTATGTATTAATGCTTCTGCATTAGCACATCAAAAATAATGGAATTTAATGAGGAGGTTAGAGTCAACAAAATTATTTTGCATTAATAAGTTATTTGCCAGAGACATAAACTAATATGAAATTTATATACGTAGGCCTTGTCATTCCAGCACAGAACAATAATTTGATGTTGCTGTCGAAAGCAAGAAAGGCAACATACCGCTAATGCCAGCAGCAGTGTAACTAGCTAAACATGGTGCCCTCAAAGACACATTTGCATTTACCAGTTTTAAACTATTTGCCACCACCGGATAATTAAAGCACAGAAATAAAAGAGAGATTCAGAAAGCAGATAAATTACTACAGAGAGTCTGTGGAGGCATGGGAAAAGCCTTCTGGATAAATAACAACACTAAATCATGTCAGCTCTCTGTGACCAGGAATGTAGAAATCAATGTCAGAATTGAGTCTTAATTTATTCAAGGGCAGGGGACCAAAACAGGAGGGGAAGAGTTTGAGGACAGCTTCCAGGGAATAAGTAAGCTCTCAAAATGTGGGCTAAAAAAAGCCTGAAGAACCCAATTACCTAAGAGTCCCTGCCCTGAAGAGAGCTCTGTTTGCCTGGAGGCAAAGGAGAAGAAAGGTTCTGAGCTGACCATTTGCTCTGGGAATCCTAGAGCAAGCCATGCACTTAGATGTTAGCCCAAAATAATTTTCTGAATTACATAACATGGCAGCACCTTTTGCTCTCTCAAGGAAGCCCTGCTGGAGAAATACAGTGGATACCATCTATTTCTCTACCACAGACACATCAAGCACAGTGCCTCAGCAAGTGGTGAAGTCATGTGTCCATTGTCAGGTTGAGCCTGGCCTTCAAAGTGTTTCAAAGGAATATATAGTATTTCTAGAAGTTTGCTGATATTACAGTGGTACTAAGACCTACAGACATGACAATTTTATTTGTGAAGGGGAAAACAACAGTAAAAGGTGGTAATTAGAGGCCCCAGGTAGCTTTGGAAAGAGCTGCTGAATAGGCAGTAGCAGACAGCAAAGCTAAAATAGAGAGTGAAACAGAAAGATGTTTAGTTAGAGGTAAATACCTGCTGTATCACATCACCACTGATGAATCTGTACCAATCCATTAGAGAAACAGGGCCTACTGTGAATAAAATAGGATAGAGAGATTTATATAGGCATACATACAATAAGTATATATACCTACTCCATATAGATATATATAAGTATACAAGCGTGTGTGTATATATATACATACAATCACTAGAAGGAGGATAGTGTGAAAACTGTCATCAAAGACATTAATTCACGATTTCAGGTCTTTTTGTAGGAAGTTGTACTTATTACAAAATTTTTGATGTATTTATAGCGTTACAAAAAGGGCTTTGCATTTTAAGACTACCAGTCTCAAACGCCCAAGAAGAAATGACAAATCAAAGGAAACTGTGTATTCCTTTGGCCATAGACAGTTTGTCAAAGGGGCAGAGTTTTGATTTGCACTTCAGGACCCAACCATAGAACAAAATTGCACTAACTGAAATAGCCACAAGATAAAAACCAATACATTTCCTTACAGCTTAATGTTTGCCAACTAGGGCAACCCTAAGTTTTAGTTGCATGACCATCATTAGTGTTCCTCAACAGCTTAAATTTTGGAAGAATTTAAACATTGGGATTTTTTTTCATTCTTGTTGAATTTTAAAAATGTAATAATTCTATATTTCTTTCATGCATTACTTATATTGAACTATTTTTCTTTTATTTGCAGTATGCTATGTGCAGCAGTTCAGTAAAGCCTTTTTAAAATCACACCTTTGGAGTACTTTCTTTTTCCTGAAACCTGAACCTTGACCTGCCTTGGCTTATAGCTTCTGCTAAGGGGGTTGATGTTTGACTTAACCACAGAAAGTGAAAGCCTAAAGTCACTAGTAGCATTTTATTTATAAAATATGGATTAAGCATACACATGTTCCTAGGTAACTAGTAGAAATCTAATAGCTTGTCTGACCTTTTGACAAGATGTCAGAACACTGATCAGGTGAACCACTGATCTTAAGCTCCATGCAGCTATGTAAAAGTGCATCTATGTTGTAACATAATGGAGGCTCAAGTATTTCTTCTCAAGAGCAAAATCCTGTTTATCTTTCTCAAACAATCAACATACTACTACAACCATACCTACTCACTTAAATGAAATCAGCAATATTGGTCTGCATTGTAGCTCTTAAAACCTATGTGGAAATAATTGGGGTTAACAGTTACTTAATCAGTTTTATTAGGCATTACTGTGAAACATTAGCACACACTTTCATTCAAAATACATTGCTACTTATTTTATTATAATAAATGTCAAGTGAAATTATGGCTGTTATCTTACAACAAAGCATGCTGGCACATGATATGTGCCCTGTGAGGCCTACATGCAAGACAGGAAAATGTGTAGGAAAAGAACAGCAAAGATTGAGAAAATGGCTAGTCAGGGTAAGAACGAGGAATAAAACGTTGTCTGTCTGCCCAGAGTGACAACACACTAAGGTAAAGTTGTATATGTATAAACATGTGTCTTTGGCTATCAAGGGTTTTTTGTTTGCAACTATATGCTATTCTCACATCCAGAGATAAAAGAAACAAAACTCACAGTCAATACTAGCTAGAAAAATCAGTTAATCATTT
>NW_010158680.1:50248-50741 GCF_000695765.1 Mesitornis unicolor | reverse complement strand
CTGCTGAACAGAACAGTGAAACACAGTACCAGATCTTTATCTTTCACATACATGATATATATTACACATGATGCTTTACACTACATGGTATCCTCCCAACAGGGCAAGTACAAAAATGGATTTATGACTGGTATAATAAATCCCTTATCAATTGTAATCAGAGGTGTATGGCATAAGAATTTGTTTTGCGCTGTTATCAAGGGTAAAATAAATCACTGATAAAATAGTTAATTGCTTAGTAATGGTCTGGTCATAGCCAAAACATAATTGATCTGAAGGTTTACCTTCTTTATTCTTACAAGAATAATCATCCAGAAATGACAAAGCATGATGCAAGCCATTCCTTTCTTGATAGAAAATATAACTGTGGAATAGACAAATAAACTTAGAGTTTAAAGCAATATTTTAATATATCTTTTAGATAACGATTTCTTTGGATAGTGAACTGTCGTGGTTTAGGCCCAGTGCGTAACTGAGCACCACGCTGCCACAA
>NW_010158680.1:49615-50091 GCF_000695765.1 Mesitornis unicolor | reverse complement strand
ATCATAGGGAGAAAATAAATCAAAACTATTTTAATTTGTTACCAACAACATCAGAGTAGAACAATGAGAGATACAACTAGATCTTAAAAGTCACCTTTCCCCCACTCCTCCCTGGGCTCAGCTTTTATTCCCAGTTTCTTCACCTGTCCCTTTTGCCCAAGGGTGCAGGAGGCATGGGAGTGGGGGTTGCAGTCAGTGGTGTTGAAGTCAGTTCATGCCATGTGGTCTCTGCTACTACTTTTCTGGGAGTGGGTAGGGGAAGGACTTCCTCCCAGCCTTTCTCTCTGTTTCCACATGGCATCCTTCCCACAGGAGAAAAAGTCCTCAAAAGTCCAATATGGGTCTGCCCACAGCTGCACTTTCCCTCACGCACAAAACTGCTTCAGCCCAAGTCCGCAAAGCTCCAATCTGGGTCTGCCCACGGTCACAGTTCCCTCACACACGAACTGCTCCAGCACACACTGCCTGGAGTCACG
>NW_010158680.1:44660-49591 GCF_000695765.1 Mesitornis unicolor | reverse complement strand
CCCGCCCCACCGATGAACTCTACGGGCTGCAGGGCAGTCAACCTGGCTCTTGCCACAGGTTGCAAAAGAGGGAACCTGGGTTCTGCATCCTCCTCCTTCTCCTCCCTCTCCTTTCTTTCCTTCAACCGACCTTGGTGTTCTTCAAAGATTTTCTCCTCAGATCCCGCTCCTTTCTCTGCTGCAGGTCTCTTCTGATAGTTCTGAAGAGTTCCCGGCTCTCTCTTTGACCTCATTAATGTATATAAATATGTAAAGGGAGAGTGTCAGGAGGAAGGAGACAGGCTCTTCTCTATGATGTGGGCAATGGAAGCAAGCTGGAGCATGGGAAGTTCAACCTGAACATAAGAAAAAACTTTTTTATTGTAAAGGTGACAGAGCACTGGAACAGGCTGCCCAGAGATTTTGTGGAGTCTCCTTCTCCGGAAAGATTCAAAACCTGCCTGGACACGTCCCTGTGTGACCTAGTCTAGGTGATCCTGCTCTGGCAGAGGGGTTGGACTGGATGATCTTTTGAGGTCCCTTCCTACTCCTCTTATTCTGTGATTCTGTGATTCTTTTGGGCTGAAGTTGCAGTGGGGCTTAAGCTTAAGTTGGGGGGGGGCTGGGCTGGCACAGCCAGACAGGGATGGGGAGAGAGAAAACAAACCAAAAACACCTCTCCTTCTGTAGAGATCCCCTCAAGCATACGATCACTGAGTGGTGGTAGTAATCTCTCTATGAAGGAATTGAACAGAGATATTTTTCAGGCTGACATTTGCGAAGTCCTTGGTCAGACCTCAGACCTCTCAGGAGCTAAGACTGTACTTTGTGGTCTGAAATAAAGAAAAAGCTTTTAAACTGAGAGGAAAAAGAAAACCTTTTAAAGGGACTGGCAAAAATCTATTGGGCTACTTCACATCCCTAAAGACTAGCTCAAAATTCACAACATCCTTCCCCACTGTATCTACGCCTTAATGATGAAAGCTCTAGAAAATCTGGAAAAAGTGGACTTTATAATAATACATCCTTAAGAAAAAAAAAAAGATAGAGAATTAAGAAGCTGAAAATGACATGAACTATGTTTCCTTATTTCTTGAATATATGTATGCATTATAATTATTTCTATTAAGAAATTTAGCACTGTAAATCAAGTTATTTATTGTAACTTAGAAGTCTGTAAATGATAATAGAAGTATTTTCCCACAGTAATACATTTCTTCCATTTATTAAGCAATTAACTAATTTCCACTTGTTTTCTGTATGGTATCATTAAATATAAGCAGGATTTGGCCAGATTTCTATCCAAATGGTTTCAACTGGCATTTGAAATTAACTATGGGCTTTACATCCCTGTTGGTTTTCTAATATTTCCAGTGATAGGACAGGGCTACCCCACATTCCACATGTGAACAAAACTGCTAGTGAAGCCACAAAA
Organism: Mesitornis unicolor; assembly: GCF_000695765.1. Classification (NCBI taxonomy): domain Eukaryota; kingdom Metazoa; phylum Chordata; class Aves; order Mesitornithiformes; family Mesitornithidae; genus Mesitornis; species Mesitornis unicolor. The sequence goes on along the minus strand of NW_010158680.1, from coordinate 48,177 downwards.
GGTTTTTCTTTACTATTGTTGTAGGAAGGAACCATGTGTCTGAACAAACCCAAGACTAAATTCATATATTGTATCTGTTACTTGACTGAAGTAGCCCTGGAGGAGGAAATTATGAAACTTTACAATCTGTAGTAGCGTTACATGAAACATTAAAAACTCTGTATACATTTTTGTCGAGACTGACATAAAAGAAAATTAAAATTCTACCAAATTCTATGTCATTTCATAACAAAACCATGTTATTTCTAGAAGCAAACATTGCAGTGTTTACAGCAAAACAGCAGCAAATGTAAGGGTGCAGATGCTGATGCCGGAAAAGACCCAAAGCTGAATTATATCAATGAGTCCTACAGGCCATTCCAGTTACACTCCAAGTAATCCTAAATTGATTGATGCTATTAGTCTCTCTTACAGCTGTTCACATGCAGGAAAATGTTTACTTAAAATATTTCACTAAGCAATATCATTAATGATTTTGCAAGTTATATGCAATTGCTCTTACCCTATAGACAGTATATCACGTCCAGTAAAATACCGTTGAAATCACGTTAGAGTGAAGTCTTTAAGGTGATTCTCCTATAGCTCAAATAGGAAGTATCTCCTTTTACTTTTACGGATGGAAACAAATTTTACACAGTTGTATGTGTATAACATTTCGGTCATCTTCATTTCTTTGAAAGCATAATATGGCTGGTGGTCACATTTTAGTTACAATTTTTCACTTTCCAGATTTTAGGCAGGAATAAACTCTCACATGGGCATATGCATTCTACCACAGAATAAAAAATATTTTCTAAAATTTATGCAATTTTCACCATCATTGCTTTTCCATATATAACAACCAGGAAGGCAACAATATAATGAAGCAGACCAGATGAAGCAGACCAGATTACTGTAGCTTGTAACACGGACTAATTAAACAAACATACGGAGGAGAAAATATCTTGTGAGAAACAGTGGGAATCTGATTCAATTCAGAGAAAGAAAAAGTCATTCTGAAATAAAGCAACTGCATGGGAGTGTAGACATCCATATAACAGGTTCAAAAATTGGAATTAGGAAAAAAAAATCACATTTTAGGCCTTAATGGAATTTTATCTGTAAGTGAAAGAAAATGCAAACACCCTGTCTATTTAGGAGAAAAGGTCTCTGATGCTCAGATAAATACTTTTCACAATTTTTTTGTGTCTTAAGCATTCATTTCTTAGTGCATCTAGCAGAGTCAATTTCACCTTTGAAACTACACTCAGAAGTACTTTTGGTACAACATACTTTATGTAACTGGTAATATTTGCATATTTTAAAAAAAGAGAAAGCTTTTTCATTTGTAAAATCATCTGTTACATATCCCCTGCATTGAGAAACCTCAAGTTGGAAAGAACAAGTCAGACCTATTTGACAAAGATCAGCATGAGGATAAATAATGATATTAAATTTACTTCATTATTAAATACTTAAATAGAGAAACTTTCATTAAAACAGAGAGAGATCATCTACAACAGAGAAAGCATAGGACATTTTGGAACCTTTGCCATATTTTTAATCACTCCATGCACAAAGATTTGTTTAAAAATGTACAGAAAGATTTCTGTAATCTTTTAAAGATTTAAGAAATTCAAATTTTGTACATTATAAACGTAACATTTGCAGTTTCCAATGCCATCATCTAAGGTAATTTACCAAGCACTCCCGGTATCTTGAGTATATGCTTGTCTTTCATAGGACAAAGAAGTCAAAAAAACCAAGTTTAATGTCAGAACATACATTACAGTTAATTTCATTTTTCAGTAGTCCAGAACAACAGTTCAGCTGAGCAGTACAAGTTAGACTCTTTGAGTATAAGACATCCTCCTCTATCACACCTCCCATTAGAATTATGCAGAAATGTCACTTTCAAAGGAAAATGAGCTCAGAATAGAATTTCTTCCTGGTTTTGGAAGTCTGAAGAAGTGTATGCAGTCTTCTTTACAGAGCAATTTTCCAACATACCTTTGGTTGTCAGGGATCCATCTCAATTAGGCTCCAGCATTGAATTGTGTTGCTATGACAGAATTCTCAACTTTGCCCCAGATTCCATTTTGACCTAAGAATACGGACAATAAGTTATCACTGAGTAACACACCTTACATTCAAAGCACCTGCCCAACAGTGAGCATGACAGGATAGATCCTTCTGTAATATTTAGGATTATTCTGTGGCTAACAAATTTCTGGGATTTGTTCTAAAATGTTCAATACAATCACCTAGACACTGTGTCCAGTTTTGGACTCCTCACTACAGAGGAAATATTAATAAACCAGAGCTCAGCAGAGGGCCAATAAGGTGGTCAGAGCTGGAATGCCCACTCTGTGAGGAGTGGCTGAAGGATCAGGACTGGTTCAGACCAGAGAAGGGAGAGCTCCAGGGGCAACTAACAGCAGCTCCAGTGCTGCGAGGGTCTGTTGGGGAGCTGGAGCCAGGCTTTTCTCAGAGGGGCACTGTGGGAGGGTGAGAGACATAAGAGACTGGGATTTGTCACAAGGAAACCCTTTCCTTAGATTAATTTAACAATACTTTAAAAAGCTGTCTGAAATATTAGTATTACTAATATTTCTTTAGGAAGATATTTATGAATTCTTCTTTATTAACCATGAAAATAATTTTTAGAAAAACTCTAGATCCAGGCTTATGAAAGATCATTGGCCATCAGACCCCACAAATGTAAATACTGTTCTTTTAAAATATGCAGGTGCAAATTTTATCACAAAGTAAAGCAAAGTTTTTCCTGTTGTATTCTAGGATATATGTGAAGACAGAATCACTCGTAAAATAATTGAAGGTAATGCAATAAGAGTATGAAAAAGAAAAAAGAAAAGAAAAGAAAAGAAAAGAAAAGAAAAGAAAAGAAAAGAAAAGAAAAGAAAAGAAAAAGAAAAAAAAAGAAAAGAAAAGAAAAGAAAAGAAAAGAAAAGAAAAGAAAAGAAAAGAAAAGAAAAGAAAAGAAAAGAAAAGAAAAGAAAAGAAAAGAAAAGAAAAGAAAAAAGAAAAGAAAAAAGAATATTTCCAATGGAAGAGGCCTACAACTACAATCTAATCCAACTGCCTGACCAATTCAGGGCTGACCAAGCTAAATTATATTATTAATGGCATTGTTCGCATGCATCTTAAATATAGACATGTATTTAAAAAGCCCAAACAACTAGCTATTGAAATTAAGCATTAAATTTAAAATCAATATAAAGAAAATCCTATGAGATCTCTTGGGCTGAGCTGGCACATAGTATATACTTCCACCGTGATAATTAGGAAATTGCTCCTAACCCCAGCACAGGCAAGACTATACTTATGTCTCTGGACAAGAGACAGCTGGAATCATACTGCTTAAGACTTTTAAACCCAGTATGTATGATACACCACTAAACTGACACTAGAAAAATTGTTAATTGGCAAAGAAATTTACCTAAATGGCTGGTGACATTTTTAGTTTTCCATCTGTACCACACATATCAAGGAATTTGTGACTAGAAAAATAACTTCC
>NW_010158680.1:18674-44639 GCF_000695765.1 Mesitornis unicolor | reverse complement strand
AAGTAAACAATAAACTGACCTGTTATGGAACCTTTTAAGGAAAATTAATAGAAAACTAGAGTGGAGAAAAAAATGGTGGTCATTTTTAATGGAATCCATCAATATCAAAAGTGCAAAATAACTTTACAGTTTCATCCTGCAAATATGATCGATCTTGTTACCCTTAGCTTGGCTTTCTGGAAAGAGATGACTGCAAAACTAATAAAAATCTCTGATGTCTGTAACTTAAATTATCAGTCTCTGCCCTGACAACTATAAGCTTTTGACTCCTCTTCTAAAGAGTGTAATGCCTTATTCTAACAGCTTGTGCACATATGACAGAAATCTTTTGTAATAAACTATACTCTGTTCACTATATGTGACTGCTGTAGATCCAATCACAAACCCATTTACAAATGTCTTCTCTGAGCGGCTGTTAAATTAGACCAGCAGAGCAGTTATGACTGGCTATATCAGTCATGTAGAACTGATGCTTCCCCCTGCAATCAGATTTATCTGACTTCTTCACATACATGTAGCATTTGATAAATAAGAGGTTTGTTGTTAACATGGCTTAAAATAGCTAGCCATAATTAATGCCAGCTTGCCATTAAAACCACAGTTACTGATCACTCTTAAAGGTAATGTTTTTAATACACTTAATCGAGATTAGGCCCATTGAAAAGCTGTCAGAATTTTCCCTCACTTCTTCCATGCAGCAGTGGACACTACTAACTTGCAAGTTCGTTTCCTTTTCAAACCACTGAAGTAGCAAGAAAAAGATCTCTGCTTGATGACTGTGGCTGAAGCAATCAAAATGATAAATACTCACATTATCTGACCATGTTTACAAATTACTGCAATGGTCCTTTTTAACACTGAGAGGCCACCTTGTGTTGCAGTCACTGTTTGTGAATCTGTCTCCCTGATTAGTCAGTGCTCTCTGTAACAACCCTGATAGCATTGAACATATGTCGTGGGAAAATGCTGTCAAGCAAAAAGCTAAGCTAATCTCATCTATCTCTGTCACCTTTAATACATATACTTACTTTTTCAGATTTTTTTTAATAGGATAGTAGTAGATTTGAATCATCATATTTCTTCAGGCATTTTCATACCTGAATAAAATAACCTCTTGAATTTGAAATAGCACTAATGGAATCATTAGGAAATGACCAATCTTGTTGCTCAATTTAGATTCAAGACACAGACTAGAACAGATAATCATTAGCCATACCTAATTAAACAAGGCACATGTAACTGACACACTGAACAAGAAAGCAAAACATAGCTTGCCACGCATACCAATATAATTGTGTATGTATGTATCCAAGCACAATCAGAGACTGTTGAAATTTATTATATTGTGTCAGAAGAAATCCAATGTTTACATGTGAATGCTAGGTTTAAATTCTTTCTTAGCTGCAAATCTCAAAGACCTTTAATAAAGTAGTTATTGCTTACATATCTACAACTTTGAGATCACATGCAGAGCTAGCTAGGATGGAAACTCAGAATGTTATGTCACAATTTTTATTCTTTTTGTACAGCTGTACAATTCCAGATATAATGTGTATTTTATGTAGAGAAATGACCTTTTTTTAAGGCAAATAATATTTTTACACAAACGAGGTTTTTCAGTAGTGCCTCTGCTAAAACATCTTCATAAATAATGTCACATTTCCTGATTTTTTATTACAAGAAAAAAGGGCGATTATACAGTAATGCATCAGATACACAAGTTCATTCATGTGTAGCAGCCACTGCCATGTTATACTGAATCATTCAGTAAGGTCAACATTCTTCTAAATTAATTACAGCCATTTAGCAATAACAATAAGTTCAGTAGCCTACAATGTACTTTGCTATGACTGTGCTGCCTGCATGGAAATGTTGCTGTTTAAGGTGGCTGTTATGCAATTCATTTCTGAACACACGGCTTATATTTTACTACCTTCTTATTATTCAAGTCATGCTCACAATTCATGAGAGACTGAGCTAAGACCAGCAGACCCATACTCAACACTGATTTTATAATGTAGCTCAAGCCAATTGTCAATAATGAGCGTATGAGGAAAAAATCTAACAACCTCTGTTCCTCTAGAGCTGCTAAATTCTATATGCAGCCAAATGTACAGCAGATGTTAAATGTGATTAGAGCACTTGCTCACTGCTAATATTTGGCAGTAATGAGAACCTTATGAAAAGCTGAGATATAAAATAAGTACAGGAGATTACTCATCTGTAAACCTCTTTCCCCTCTTCTCAACACCAGAGGGATCACATTTGTTCCTGCCTTCTTTCAGACTGGAAGTACAAGGGACTTGAGTAGGAATCTACTACTGACAATTTTCAAGATTATTATTAGAATTACCAAAACAAGTTTCTTTAACAAGTAAAAATGAAATTTAAAAGATCAGGCTGCTAGCTGGCCTAAGATTTTGCAGAAAACATTCTAAGTATGCTGTAAAATAAGAATATATAGAGATCCTCAAATCCGTATTAGAATTTGTGTAAAACTGCTCAAACAAAAATAGCATCATCACTTACTTTTTGATACTGATAAGTCCAGAACTCAGTGAAAGCCTTATCATGCAGCCTTCACCTGTCAGAGCTCTGTTGAGGCTGTTATGTCCTAAGCCTAAGCTGTGCTGGTATATCCATATGATTTTTTTTTTCTGTGTGAAACTGTCTCACACACATCCTGAGGCCTTACAATGCATACTGGAGATGGCTCTTACATGCAATGGTTAGGCGTAAGTACTGCTGTTCAGCTCTCTCAGAAGACCCAGACACACATAGTTATCTTTAATTATTATATGGGGAACTTTGTACAAATAATGACTGAGGGAAAACTGAATCTGTGTTCACAAAGCCTACTCTGGATTTTGTTCTGAAATATATTCATGCAGATTTGTGGTTACATCTGACAGCTTTCAAAAATGCCATGTTTCTCCAGCCACCTACCCAATTATACAAAACAAGCTGTACAGGTTTTTTTTTTTCCCAGATGACGGCAATTACTTGGGAATTATGCACAGGCATACTTATGTTGTCCTGATTTATCTCCTCCACTATGACAGAACCAAATTATTTCTCTATGCAGACAAAGCCACAAACACAATTTTTAAAAATCTACAGGAAAATGAGGCAGGAAAATTGGAAATTGTACAACATCATTAAGAGTAGTCCTTAGCCATTTTATATTTTTAGCCATTTTTTAATATGTAAAAAACTAAGTAACTGAGGCCTACAGCAAGAAAGCTCAAGGACAGCATAAAATTAGATTTAAACAACCTTACACAGTGCAGGCTCAGCCAGAGAGACACATTTTGTATGTATTTTTGCAAAAAGACAGAGCTTGACTGTTTCAGTGATTTATTCTTTATTACCAAAAAATGTTTGTAATAGATGTCTTACACAATGAACAGAATGCTCTTTAAGGAAGGTCTTCTGCCTAAATTAATTACTCTGAAAATCATCTTCATAAAGATGTTCTTGTTGCCTGCTGACAACTTTAATGGCCTATCTCAATCTGATACCAAATAAATACACTGAAAGGCCTCCCAGACTGTACTGGTGTGTTTAAAATATATTTATTATTTTTAAAAGTATGTTTTATATATATACATATAGGCATCTCAAAAATTTACTGTAAGTTTAATGACTACAGCTTGTGAAAACTTCTGGTTGCTGAGATCATTTTATAGGTCATCCATACCTAAGAAATAATTCTGACGTTATTAAATACATAAATCCTTTGTTAACCTTTGAATAGAAAATTAGATTTTTATTCCAAAAATACCTATACTTAGGGTAAAAATGTGGGGATTTTTTTTCCACTAGCTTATTTTAGAGAAGCCCATGGAACAACACAAAGCCATATGTGAAGCTGCTTTCTACTCTACATTATTTTGGAGTTACACGCAATTTTAAAATCCATTATCAAAACGTCTTGTCACTGTGTTTCCTTAATCATGTACAAATGGAATTAGATTCTTTCACAATTGTCCTGTACAACCTGTATATACTTTAAATAATCAAAACAAGAGACTTACAAAAATGTGGGCCAATCTTCAAATCAAAATCTATTATTCTAATGTAAGGAATCCCTACAAAGCTCTTGAAACGCTGAGAGATAGCCAACTATTCACGTCAGTTTTCCCTGTCATGATGTCTCACAATGGATGCCGGTTGGAAATGGAATGTAGATCCATTCATTTGTGATCTCGTGTTCAAAATACCTTGTAGAAGCACAATTTTAAGGATATATCATCAATATTTTTTTGAAAAGTGCTTATTATATATGCTCCATTACCCAATTTAATTTCACTAAGTTAATTTTATAGATGAACATATTTTTCATTGTCTCATTCTGTCATAAATTGTGCCTTAAAGAAGTGAAATAGTAGCTCTAATACCTTTGCACACTGACATCACTCATTTAATTCTCAAATCTAATAGCTTCTCTCTTCCTCACCAAAGAGAGGTGTTCAGTTTTAAGATGCTAATGCCTGCTTCTGACTGCCCTTGAGATCACAGCTCTCCTAAAAAACATTTGTTTTTAAGCAGAGTAGGCTTTCTATTAAGGTTACTGTCTTAGAGGTTCTTAAAGGTTACTGTCCAGGCTTTTAAATACAAACTTTTTCAAGCAATTCTTCTATCATGACAGTTCACAAATGTTCATGCAGTCTTCAGAAACCTTAGTTATAAACTTCACCTCAAATTAGTGACCATTTCTTTAATAAAGGTTTTCTTTGAAAAGTAGCCTCTCTATTTTTCAGCCACCCTTTTAGCAATTAAACTTTCTAAATAGATAAAACCTATCCCTTAGTAAATAAGCTTGGCCTTTACTCTAATTTCTTATGACTACATTGAAAAGGTTGTTTACAGAGTAAAGAGTGTCCATGTTGATGGGAAAAGACATTAGGATCTAGTAGCCACATGTAAAGCTCAGACAGAAACAAAAGCTTTTTCAGTTTGATGAGGAAGTAGAAAGACAAAAACTAATATCTTTGTTTTTCCAGACCATGTCACATTTTCCCATTTTCTGCACCCTAATTTCTCACTGTATTTTGACCTTAAGAATACCTTTGGATTTTTACACACCATGTTCTTCCTTGTTGAAGGCTGTATCAGTCCTGAGCACTGCGTTTCAGGCTGGAACACTGATTCATCCAAACAGTGAGCTTCCTAGTACTTTCTCTGAGGTCCCAAACCCATAAGCCACGATCTACAGCCCAAGAACATCTCACAAAGAGAAGGAAAATACTTTACTTAACTCACGTCCTTTTTTTTTTTCTGTCCTTATTTATCAAGTATATATTATTATCTTCATTCACCTTCACTTCATTGCTTCTCACCAGGCATTACATTCAAGTTGTCAACTCATTGCAGCACAAAAAGGAAAGGAATGAATTGCTTTTCTGGTAGGCTGGACAGTCAAAGTAAAATGCAAATAAGAGGACAAAAGACAATTCAATAGTTGTGACACATATATATGTAGTTTTAACTCTAATGGCATATTTCATGCTTAAATGTAAAAAAATTATACTTCTGGGGGTTTTGCTTTTTTTCTTTTACGAATTTTTAAAAAGTTCCACATATCTATGAAGATTATAAAACATGAAAATTATCTTAAGTCAAACTTAGGATATTTAAAATAGCATTTAACTTAACTATCTAACAAGTGAAAAATTAAAAAATGTGCATGTTTTCAAACCACTGGCAATAGTTGCATCCAGGGAGTAAAGAAGTTTCACTAGCTTCAATGAAAAGCTTTACATACAACTAACAATCCTATAAACACAGGTTTTTTCTTTGTCTTCCACTTACTTTTAACATCTCAAACAGTTTCCACCCTGTACTGGCCCTTTAGAATGGACAGGAAGTCAGAATAGCCTCTCTCATATAAACCACCTTTATTTCTTTGATTTCAAACTGCTCTTCAACCTGTTTGCCCAGTTCACCAATGCGTTTAAGCTCAGATAACTTACTCTGCCCTGGGGGTAAAGAGGAAATGTTAGTAAGTGAAAAAAGACAGTAGGAAATATCTTTGCTAAGGCATAAACCTTTGAAGTTTCTGATACATCATTGCTATCAGCTGTCCATTCTTATCACACTCCACGTATGAATATCTTCCTTGCTCTTGACATTTTCCAGACTATAGTGACTCTGCTTTACAAATAGTTTAAAAAGGCACAAAGCACAGACCAATTTGTAGATAATGAAGTGTATATTTACACTATAAGCAATACACATTTACAATGTGTGTTAATATTTTTGCTGCTCTGGATTCTACTGAAATACAATGGAAAATTAGATGGTGTATATTTTAGAGTTAACCTACACTGTCATGACAATTAAGAACAATTGGTGTGTTGCATATATCTATGATTTTTAACTAGACTCTCCTCTTTTCCCTTTGTCTCTTACATTTTCAGAAAGCTCCTCCTGTTCCCCAGGAAGCTGGATCCAAGCTGAGAACAAGTTATCTCAAAATCTCACTCTGAATAAAGAAACAAAAAACAGACTTTCAACAGAATATTTTCTTGGCGGGGGATATTTTTGTGGAGTTAAGGTCAGCAAATATAATGGTCAGAGTGTAACAGTGGAGAAATTTCTGCTTGCAGTAAGCTTGTAAAATTAATTAGATCTTGACTATTTTTTCCCCTGCAGCCTGAATAAAATAAGCATGAATGTGTTCAGACAGTCTGCTATGACAACGTAGATAGAGGAATTTCTTTCCTTTTTTTCCCTGCATCACATGTATCTTCATTAAAGTATGTTCTTTTCTAAACATGCTATTACTTTTTCAGTCATGACAGAAAGAGAGGTTGTGCTGTACAGCTCTATTTTGTGTTTAATAAACCATAGAACCAGGCCTGTTACTGTGTGTTTTTCTGTCTTTGAATCTATCCATGTGAAGGCATCCTTGAATTTAAAATTAGAGAAAGAGAAGGTGTCTTCTATATTTATTAAAGACTGTCATTTCCTTCGACATCTTTCACACTCTAACATGCTATTAGTGTTCAATGGGGAATTCAGCCATACACAGCAGTGATCAGATTGCAAAACCTAACATAAACCAGAGAACATACTCAAAAAGCTTCAGGCTAAGAAGCAACCCAAGGAAGACATAAGATTGTAGTTTGATGTGGTTATGTTACATGGGATTCGAGAGGAAATACTCAGAAGTACCATGCTAATACAAATTACATTTCAAAATTACTACCACTGTTTACTCTAAGTACTTGCATTTGCTAAAAGCTCCCCAGGTTATATTCATTACGTTTCTGAAAGTTTAGGAGAAACAGAGGTTCACTCGCTTGCCCATTTCAAAAAAAAATCACACACTAAGCAGGCTGCAGAAAGATTTTCCTTGATTTACAACACCAGAAGGAGAACAGGAAACATTAAGTTTCTATGTATAGTATTAAACATCATTTGAAAATAATTCATAAACCTACTCCTTGAAATCCTAGACAAAACTTTCAGATTAGCAGTTTAGCCCTATGGCAAAGGATACTGGGAAAATGAGGAAAATTTCACTTAATTCTTGTTCTTACAGAGAGCTGTTGAAAAAGAAAGAGTATCTAAAGAGTGCACAAAAACCGTGATAGCTTTAAATTAATGTTGCAACATCATTTTTTATCACATAAATTTCCCCTTGCACTAAAAACAGGTATAATAGTTATATTAACTTATTTCACTGTAACTATTTAGAGCATTTCTAAATATTTTCACAGACAGTTAAATCAGATGGGGCAATGTAAGACTAAGCTGAAAAGTTCAGAAAGAGGATCTGTGATGTTTAAATACTGAACAACTTTATTTCTCTTAAAACATAAAAATGTGTAGTTTTGCTTTTTGCACCAAGCACCTTTTCCAATTAAATCAAATTTAAAAAGTCTTTGTTGTTGCTTCTGCTACCTCTAATATACACCAAAAGAATAATTATAGTTTGTGCTTTTTAAAAGTCTCTTTAATTCAACATTCATTGCATACAAAGGGTGCTATACTTACTCTCAGATGATGGAGATTGAAATACAGTTAGGTGTGATCTTGCAAACAGACCTCTTGACCTCAAACTCACAATGAAGACAACAAAACTGCATGGGCAGGATAGTACATTGAAAGAATCTTTTTCAAAGCCAAAGCCAGAGTTAAGAAGCATATTCTTAAAATTAAATTCACATGAATGTGTATGCATGCAGTTGGCTGTTATTAATGGTGATGTGAGTGTAAAAAGCTATTATGGATCATTTTACTTGAAACACAAAAATGGAGAAAGCAAGTGACTCAAAACACTGTTTGTCCATCTCTACATCACTAAAATGAAACGTTCTGTGCTTTAAAAATGTTCTCTTTGATTTTATTGGTGGTACATTGAAATGAAACTTTCTCAAAAATATTTCTGATTTTTGTTCTTCCCCTCCACATTTTTTCAACCAGCCTTATTCACCTGAATTTGGTACCATTTGCATGTAGCTTTGTCTGTCTCTTTTAACCCATAGAATATCAAATGAAAGGTTTTACTCAGTCTTCCCGGTCATAATTGTCAGTAATACAGTTACAGCAGAATTATTTTCTAAAGTACCAAAGGTAGGAAAGGAGTTTCCTTGGCTTTTTCCTCGCTTCCCCCTTTTTATTTGCTTTTTTTCCTTTTCCTTTTTTCCTTTTTCTTTTCTTTCTTGTTAGCCTGATTATCTGTGTATAACAGAATAAAGCTTTTATGAAAGCCTTCCAGTTTTTGACCTGTCTTGAATCTCTCTTACTTGGCTACAGGTGGCCTATCAAATCCACCAAGTCCTGATTGGAATGGATTACTAAATTGATGAAGCACTGGGATTAGGCCCATCTGTATGCAGGAAGCTCTGTAATCATGAGGAGAGATTATTGTTGCTTAGGAGCTGAAAAGCAGTAAACCATGCTGTGCTAAAAGATCAACTAAGGTTTTCTATAAAGTAATGGAGATGGAAAAGCAATCCTATTCTACTGAATCTATTGAACACCAGCAAAGTTCTGTAAATACACTTGAAATACTGTTTCACTGAACATACATCTTTTTAATATATTCTGTGAGAAAGAGAGATTTAAAGACAAGCCTAATTTTGCCCTTTTGTTGTAAGGGCATCATCATAGTTTAAGAGAGTCAGAAGGTTGCCTCCATAAATTCTAATGCTGAATTTGAAGAAAAGGTAAGAAACAATAACAAAAAAGATACACATGTTTGTTGACATGGAGTATTAACATATTCCCTCAGGCTACTCACCCAAAATTTGAGCTTGAGATCAGATCTGCTATTATTACTATTTTCCACTTGTGGCCACTTTAGGTCCTTCTATGAATGCAGCTAAATTTTCATGTTTCTCTTTGTACACATGCATATTCGATACTTGTAAGTTCGAAACAGAAAAGCAAAAAAAGTAAAAATCAGTGTTAAAGTATATAGAAAGTATAAATTTTCACTTAGAATTACCTTAGAAAGACCTATGAACAATCACTAATGCTTCAGATATGAGAGTGAGCAAATTCAATCCAAATAATGTGTTCACTCATAATAATAAGAAAGTACATGGGGGAAAGGTTGTGTTTTAATCCTAATGGAGTGTATCAAGGTGTTGCCATACATTGTATAAAGACAATACTTATGATGTGTCTTTTTTGTAGTTTTCTCTCTTATACCATTTGTACAAGTTTCCTTACAGAGAAAAACTCTGTGAGACCAACAGAGGAAATAAGATTGTCAAGTAACATGATCTGTTAAAGAAAATGCCACAAACTTTGGTAAACAAGGCACTCTCATTCTTCCCTCTGAATTTGCCCACTGTATTAAGGGTGTTTCTAATGCTGTATAATGCATGTAGGGTGAGAAGAAGGACCCTGAAAACAAAAGTGCAACCTTTGTAGGAAAATTGAGAGTTCTCGGAACTGTGAATAGAAACCCACACTTTAGGAAAGAAATTATGCACTTTGTTGTGCATTTGGACCAAGAGGAAGGCAGGGGATAGATTCTTGAAACACATGAGAAGCCTGAAGCAGCAGAAAAAAGGAAGGTCTGGTGATTAACCATTCAAACACTCCATTCTGTCAAGTTTTCCAAGTGATTGCAGGCCAAGCTTCTGAACTAGCATTACAGTCACTGGAAATTTAAACTTGCAAGTAACACTTTCTTTCCCTTCCCCATCTACAAAACAGGAGTAACAACTTTTTTCTTCATTGAAGAGAGTAAAAATTTTGTTGTGTTCACATGCAGTGTAAATTTAGTCATACTAATTTTGGAGTTTGCTAGATGCCAATGGTGACCTCAGGGCAGGGTCCTGAAGCCACTGTCTCCATCCTGTCTTCAGTTCCTACTGCTCAACTCCCCAGATCTTCCCACAGCTTCCCTGTCAGCCTTGGGGCAATGGCTGTGGACTTCTGCTCCTCAGTTACTTCAGATACAGTTACATTCAGCAATGGTGGTGAGATGAGAGATGAGCAAGAATTTCACAGCTTTCTGCCACACCAAAATTCCAGATGAAAAACCCAGAGACCAGCCACTGCACAGTCCTCCAGCAAGCCTAGCTTCACCTTAACTAACTAGGGTAAAGGATGGTCAAATACGCACTCAGTGACTTTAAGATCTTGTGGTCTCCACAGCAGCCAAGCAAGAACGTAAACAACACAGATTTCCACAATTCAGTAAAATCTCTGCAATTAGTTCAGGGCTTGATCAATTAACAAAAAAATGCAGATAGGAAAGGAGTGAAAAAAAAAAAAAGAAAGAAAAAGAGATATGAAGTGGTAGCTAGGTGTCTATTCTTGGTTATTCCTAGATGAGTTACTTAAACTAAAGGCTTAATCAGGACCCTCCTCTCCACTGCTACTCTTAACAATGCAGGACATGATGCAGGAGCAATGACACACCACATCTTGCCCTTCCTGGTCCTATGAAAGCTGCACAGGTACTTTCAGAAACCCCTTACCAGTTCTACAAAAAAGATTGTACAAGTATGCTCCCATTATCTAGTTTACATGGATTTTGTCTTACTGCTATGATTGCTCTAGCACACTTCTCCACTGTCCTGGGAAACTGAGAGCTGACTAAGCTAAGGAACAGAATTCTTTAATTTATTGCTAATTAAATTTATTTACTAATTAATGATGTGATTTTGCTTCTAGATTTCAAATTCTAAGATATTGAAACTGATAGTAAAAAAAATGAATGCATCGTCCTTCTGTGTTGTGAATGATTTCTACCTTATTAGCGTAAGTTATATAGAATATACAGGCATTATTGTCCCTATTTCTTTTAGTTAAAAAATTTCAGACATAATTTCCTAACATGATGTGTTAGACTACAAAAATCACTTCATAAAAAGGATCCTGCAAGTGTCTGTGATAAGAACAAAAAACTAAGAAAGATGTCACATCCTAAATGTTTTGCTATATCCTTGAATAATTCTTTAATGCCTGTGAAAAATCAAATATTGGTATATCCCTCCTTTCCACACCTATCTTTCTAGCAATCTAATAACGTGTATTGTACTTTATCTACTATGTGTACCTTTAATTTTGGTCAAAGTTTTTAATCCTCCACTTTTTAGATAAAACAACATAACCATACTGTAGTATGTTAAGACTGATTGACAAGTGCATATAATTACAGCTTCAATAGCAGAGTATGTTTTACTTTTGGAAAAAATGCACAACCTTGAAAGGAAGTTGTGCCCTTTCTCTGGGATAAAAGGATCATATCAAATGGGTTCATTTCCAGAATGAAATAAAAGACTTCCTTTAACAAAGAACACTTCCCAAAAGGCTGCTGGAGGAAGTCTCTCCGACTAGATAATACTACACCAATGAGAAAACCAAACAAGACAAAAGTAGAATATTAGGAAATGTTCCCCTTTTAACCTCATTTTATATTCAGCAGTGTATGGAAAGGATAAAATACGGGAAAGAAATGGCTAAGTAATTTTCACAACATTATGGTTATTGTGAAAAGAGTAAGTTGGTAAACAGTAAAGATGTACAATCCTCCTAATTAAATATTCTCCACATCAGTCTCTGTTATTTTAATTCCAACATGTTTCATGGACAATGTAATTTAAATTTAATCTTTATTTCCTTAGTCTGGATCAGTGCTCAATTCAGTCTTACTCAAATGCCTTACAGCTGGTGAGGGGTCATAAAGAAGAAAAAGATTTTGACAGACATGATATAAATTCAGGTTTCCACCACAGGGAAGAAGCTTTGGTTTAAACACCTAATTTAACACTGACATAAGAGTATGCAATAGCAAGCTATTTTTTCTCTTATGTATGCTGGGTATTTCTGGCAGGCAGAGGCATTCCAGTTCAGAATATACATGTGGAAGGACAATGAAGCACTAAGCATAGACATGCGCCCTGGCTCATCAGGAGCAGCAGAAACCCTTCACACACACACCAACACCTGCACTCCCAGACTTTGTGAGGAAAAAGCACCTGGAAATGGGGAAAGAAGCACATTCTAGCCTCCAAACAGGAGAGACGTAACAATTCTTATTACCCCACCACTACTCTTACCCTTTACTGCTTCATCTCAACTGTCACATAGCTCCTCACCCTTCCTTTTATTCAGAAACTTCTGTCACTGAGAAGAGTAGTTAGTTTTGTGTAGGGGATTGCTGCATCTGTTTACATAAGAGTAAGTTTCAACCTAATAGTCAAAACAGTTACAGAAATCATATTTTAGGGAAGTATAATGGTGGTTATGCATAAGTTAAACTAGGTTTTGTTCTAGAGTTAACATTTGTTCTGAGAGATTGCAGAATTTACTAGACAGAAATGTTTTCAGAAGTTGAGGCAGAGCAAACACCATGCCAGGTGTGCCTGACATTTGTGAGCCCGGATGGAAATTCTGAGGCTGAGCTTATCATCAGTCCAGTAGGAATTCACCAGGTGTCCCACATCAACAGATGATATGTTGATGAAAAGTATCCTCTGCAGTGTACAAGCCCTTTAGTGTGAGCATTACCATAGACTCCAAAGGAATCTGTCCAAAAGGACAAACTGAATTAATTGCTGGATAAGTAACTAAAATGGAATGTGAGTTCCCTTCAAACAAGTCCTGTAATGATACATTTCTTTTACTGTTAATTTTACCATGTCTGTTTTCCTTACATAAAGTAACCTTTAAAATATCACTTAAATTAAATATGTGTGTGTAATTAAAAAAAATGTAAATCATTATAAATTATTTTGCCCTTTAGCTTTTCTATGGAGTCATCAACATATCAGGTGGAAGAAAACAAGATGCAAACATTATGTGGTGTGCTCTCAGACACAGCGGCTGAGAAGAAAATAAGTCTGTGTCATGTCAGGAAGCAAATATTGAGCAGAAAATAACTTACAAATAAGCTTGGAAAAAAACTAGGAAAAAAAAGAGTGTAACTGCTATTTTCCTAATCACACTTACACTGAACTAATTCAGAATAACTCCTTTATGTCCAATGTTTCAACATGTATTTCACTTAGATTTATTAAGACACTTAGTGTCAGATTTTGAGAAGATAAATCACTATTTACTTTCTAGGAGATTTACTGTATATAGGGGTTATTATAATTATGTTTGCATTTTTTTACACACAACAGAACAAATACACAATTTTATTTGAATCACACTTATAAATAGGTAGATAAATAGACAGATAAATATATTCAGCTTCTCTGCTCACATCAATGATTTTAACTCTATAACTGTAATCTTATGTTTAAAAGGCAAAATGAAGACATAATCTTAGTGGTGTCCCAGAAAATAAAAATGAGACAGAATCTTTTCTCTGTAAAGTTTGGGTTTTTACAATCCTCTCTTATAGCTACCCTGGTTTCTGCAAGAAACAATTTAAGCTTACATTCTGAAATCTGTCTAATCATAGTGATTAAAAGTTGGAATAAGTTATAAGCAATAAAAGGAGTATATGATATCCAGACTGAAAGTAGAACTAATTATAAAGCTGTTGCTTGATTAAGGTGTTTATACTGAAGAGTATTAAGTCTAAAGCTTTACATCCTGCAGCACAGAATTAATATGCAGAATTTAAGCACTTAAATTAATTCAGGTGCACCAAACAATTACATGGAATAGGAACACTCAACCCAGCTAATGGCCACACTAGTCCACCAAGTTAATTTATATTCATGTACTTATTGACTTCTCTGCAAAAAGGACTGTTCTAATGCTAATACATGCTTTTAAGTCAGTCTCCATCTACTGCCTCTAATCACAGAGGACGTTAGTGAGAAGGCAACAATGTATCTCACTGCTAACGTTTTGCACCAATGAAATATTACCTGTAAGGACATACGTGGCTCTCTTAGGTCTGTCTGTACCCAGCGGTCTAAATTATGATCTCGGATACATCAATGAATCACTGCCACTGGGAGAAGCCTCAGAATATGCAATTGAGAGAAGGATTTATTACAGAGCTTTCAAGCATAATACAAAAACAGAAGGACAAGATACATTAGACAATATAGGGATGAGTGTATGGGATGCTGTGAGCAGAAGAAAAAATAAAAGGAAGAGGCGTAAGAGATGTACCTCTAGAGAGCAACTCTGTCTACCTACAAACACGAAAGCAAACTAAAACATTAAAATAAAACAATCTATGATGCAAGAGTACACTTAAAAATAGTCTTTTTAAAAGCTACATCAAAAAATGGAATCAGGCTGCTTTAATAACAGCCCTCAGATGAACATATGACCTTGTGAAAAGATGTTTTCACTGCTGAACTCAAGCAAATAAAGAAAACTTGTGATTTCAGGAAGAACTTACAAAGCTCATTTGCAGGGTTCAGCTCCCCAGCAATCACAAGTAAGCTTTATGAAACAAACAAGCAGGCAAACAAAACAAAACTATTGAGATTGGTTTCATATAGCCATCAAAAGGCAAGGACAGCACTGGAAAAGACAAATGCAAATCCTTCATTCAATTTACATGTAATGTATAAGTGAAGGAACAAAAGTCTTAGGCTACAGAATTAATAAACTGTAGGCAATACTATTGATCCTACCTGGAGGGGTCACTCAGAGAGAATCCTAGTGCTGTGCCAGAGCAAAGCATACAAACTCTTCTGACAAAAGACCAGAAGAAGCCCTCCATTGATTCTCCCAGAACCTGGCCATGCTCAAAGCAGCCAGGCTAAGCAAGAAAGCCACCCCCAAGCTCAGAAAGTAATGAATGTTGACATGGTGAGAACATTTCAGATAACACAATAAATCTCTCAGCACAACCTGCCTAGCGTTGACTATGTACTCTTTCAGTCTCACACACGACAGTCTGCTAATGGAAAGAGAAGCAAATATGCATAAGCCTCAACATTTGTTGCCTAATAAACAAAATTATTCTAATCCTGACATTGTGCCTAACCGTTGTATGTCTGTGTAATAATATTTTGTGGTTTTCCATAGCACCCATAGAATCAAGTTCTAGGATTCTTCAGTCTGTTCTATGATAAAAAAATGCCTAGCTAGCACCTCTTTTCTTTATACCTTTGGAAGAGGTTCAGGTCAAGTGTTTCAGATGTCAAATTATGGGACAACTGAGCCCTTATCGCTCCAGTATGTACTCTTCTGAGAGCTTTCTTACTCCTGCAAAGCATCCTCAGACTTCTCCCCAGATGATTCTCTCTTCTGTACTTCCTTCACTCCTTAGAAAGGGAAGATCCATAATGATAACATCAGGGGGAACAACATTTATTTTGAACTCAATTGGTAAGAAAATAACTTTTTATCTTACTTAGACAGTAGTGATATTTTAGCCCTTTGCAGCTCTGTTTTGGATTGTTTGTGCTGTTTTGTATTCTTAGTTACCTCAAGTTAATTCAAACACTTGGGACTGAAACTTTCTTTCACAGTAGACCCAGCTTGCTTTGCTCCTGGTTGTCCTCTGAGCCTCTACTTTTCCTGTCCCACACTGCAGCCACCAACCATATTTTTTTAACAGAAACTCAGCCCCTTACCCTCTCCAAGATTTGGCTCCCCTGCCTCTCATCAGCAATACTTCGTAGTCTCTGAGAGCATGTGTTATCACTACATAGTGTTCAGTAATCCTCCCAGTCCTCTGAATTACTGTGCTGTGTTCAGCGTTCTCTGTTTAATTCAGAACTGCTGAACATATCATGTGCTGTACATAACAAAATAAGGCAAATGTTAAAGGTGTTACTCTTCAGATTATCTCCCATTTTACTGGTTCATGTTGCTTGCAGATATAGGACAGGCACTATATGAAATTCCCTTCAGGGGTCTTCTTTCAATTGTCTTTTGCATTCCCAGAGAGTAACAACTCTGACAGAGCTTTTAATTGCTCTACTCTTCTGTCTGTGGTACATTTTTAGAATTTTCATTCTTGGTACCAAGCACCCAAAAACTGCTCCTTTTCCTTGTTAAAGCATTCGAAGAAAGGTATTAAAAGACAAGGTCACAGAGGATAGCTATCAAAGGCACCTAGTTATCTCTTGCCCAGACTGAAAGCTGAAGAGATTTTATTTATAGTCAAAGTGTTCTTGGGAGCAAACATCCTTATTATCACTCCAGCAAGTTTCATACAAGGAGAGGTAGCGGCAGCTGGGTTTGCTTATCCTGAAGTCAATGGAGATATCTAATCACAGTTGTTAACTACCAGAAGGGGAATCCAGGCAAGACAGTGCCAGACTCTTTCTCAGATGTACACAGAAAATCAATGAGAGGCAGTGGTGTCAATCTGCAACAATAGGACTAATCAAATAAAAAGAAAGAAGTTTTCGTCATGAGAGAGGTTAAGCATTGGAATAGACTGCTCAGAGAAGGTGTGGATGTATTCAAACTCATCTAGTCAGGGTCCTAAGCAATCTAACTTTGTAGTGGGAGTTTGGGCCAGATGACCTCCAGAGATTATTTTTAGTCTAAATTATCCTATAATTATAATTAAGATAATAATTATAGTTTTTCTAGATCAAATATCAATAGCCCTGGTAAATCTTCTGAAATGTGATTATTATTTAAGTATAAAGGTCTTAGAAGGGACCTCAAAAGTCATCTAGTCTATTCTCCTCCCGTAGTACAGAACCCACTATACATTTTTCATTCTAGATATGGAGAAACCCTTCCCCATTTTTGTGTTGCTCTCCATTCATACAGATTTGCATAGTCATTTCAGCTAAAGTCCTCTGCTATTTTTATCGTTAAAAAATTTTCCTGAAACCTAATCCATATTCCCTTTCTGTAGTTTATCAGTGTCTTGTCTGCCTAGAAAGGCAGACTCAGAATTTTGAGGAAGGAAACTGTCTTTGGGCTGCTCCTTCTGCAATTACAGACACAGGTCTACACAGGAATGTACAGAACTGCACTAAAAAGAACAGAAGTCCCAACTCCACCGTCTATTCCTTTTGCTGATTAAAAAAAGACCCCTGCATATTGACCTAACGTCCCATAAAAAACTCCGTTGCACTTTTTGCTGTTCTTTCCATAAGCATATTTGCCTAAAGTCCTTTATTCTTTGGATCCTTTTTGACATAGCTGTAATAACAATTGCCACAAACACATAGCAAAGGATTCATCCTTTTCTCATTTAGATAAATAAATTTCAGACTCTTAATTCTATGCACATAAGTATATGGCATCTGATGAGATGCATCTCAGTGTCCTGAAAAAATTGACTGATGGCCAAGACACTCCCTATGATATTTGAAATGTCATGGCAGTCAGGTGAAGTCTCTGGTGACTGGAAAAAATTACACCTATTTTTCTAAAGGGTAGAAAGGAGGACTGTGGGAACTACCACCCTGTCAGCCTTACCTCTGTGTGTGGGAAGATCATAGAACAGATCCTCCTAGAAGCTATGGTAGGGCACATGGAGAACAGTGATGTGATTCAACACTGTCAGCATGGATTCACTAGGTTACCTGACCAACCTAGTGGCTTTCTATAATGGAGTAACTATGTCAGTGGACAAGGGAAGGGCTACGGATCTGTAAGGCTTTTCACGTGGTCTCCTGCAAAATATTTATCTCTAAATTAGAAAATGATGGATTTGATAGCTGGACTGTTCAGTGGAGGAGGAATTGGCTGGATAGCTACATCCAGAGAGTAGTGGTCAACAATGCAATGTCCGGATGGAGATCAGTGACAAGTGGTGTACCTCACTGGTACCAGTAGCATTTAATATCTTTAATATCAGTGACACAGAGAGTGAGAGTGAGTGTACCCTGTACAAATTTGCAGATACCACCAAACTAAGTGGTGCAGCTGACACACTTGAGGGATGGGATGCCTTCCAGAGGGACAAGCACATGAATTGGGTCCATGCAAGCCTCATGAGGTTCAACAAGGTCAATTTCAAGGTCATGCACCTGGGGTGGGGTAACCCAAGATACCAGTACAGGTCGGAGCATGAAGGGATTGAGAGCAGCCCTGTGGAGAAGGTCTTGGAGGTACTGGTGGATAAAAAGCTGGAGAAGACAAGATGAGGACAGACTTTTTTATAGAGCCTGTAGTGATAGAACAAGATTTAGACCAGTTACAATGAAGAAATACTTTATGATGAGGTAGGTGAAACACTAGAATAGGTTGCCCAGAGAGGTGATAGATGTCCCTGCTCATTGGTAGGGAGTTGGACTAGATGACCTCTAAAGGTCCCTTCCAACCCAAACTATTCTGTAATTCTATCATTCCATGAATTACAGAAACAAGGACTACAAGAAAAATATCCAAGGTATGTAAATCAGCTAATGTCTCATTCTCTGGAGCTACTTTTGGGATTAAATTAGTACACTGTAACTCGGTCTCTTATAACTGTTTTCTTTCCTAGTGGAAATAGGAACCTTTGCCACAAGGTGTACCACACTGTTGTGTATGCTGCAGTGATATGGAATAACTGAGTGTCTTGCCCCGCTAAAGTGGCAGTGCTACAGAAAACAAAAATATCTGCTAAATCTGTAATACAGCTTTGAGTAAAGTGAAAGAAAAGTAACCCCCTCAAAAAATTCTGTTGTCTAACCAGTCCAAAATAGTTTTAGACAGTAAATTTACTAAGAAAAGAAACAAAACAGCATTTCCACAATCTCAGGCATCAGTTCTCATCTCAAGGAACTTTCATTTTGTGCCTCAGACACCAACTGCACCTTATAAACTCAGTAAGGATCTGGTAAAAATAAGACTAGTTTTTTTGCTATCAGAGCCCTTGCAGAAGTCATATATATTTAATTCCCCTGATAAGTAAAGAACATAGCTTTTGGGGTTTAGATTCACAGGTAGGAATTAATTATCAAGATTTTTCCTTGTGTGGCTGTTGACCAACACGTTCAAGCAATTCTGAAGATGACTTTGAAACACCTATAAACCAGCACACTTTTCTCTGCATATACATGCTAGAGTGTAGTGTGTTGTGACAACTTCTGATAGGGGAAATAGAGACTAGAGATCCGTCACTACTGTGTCACAGCTCAATTCCTATCAATGAAACAAAAGGATTCAGTAAATGCCCAAATTTCCCAACACAAATGAGTAAAACTGTGGAAGAGCCATATTCCCAGGAAATATGTAAAATTCATCCACTTAACTGACATCTCAAAGTTAAATGATTCCTGACAGCTGAGAGTGTTCAGTCTTAAGACTGGTGTTAGGTCCACCAGTAGGCTCCATACCAGCAAAAAAACATCACCCCCAAGCCTTTCTGTCTAGCCAGAAACTGCTTACCTCATCTCTTAGTTATTCAGGATAAATTTACAAGGAAATTCCTGTATCAGTCTTTTTGGGGTTAGAGCATTAGCTCACATAGCTTTGGAAAATGCAGAGGAAAGACTTTTTTACTTAGCTGCTCCTAAAAACTGGTACGTCATCTGAAGGAAGAGTCTTATGTGCTTTCAACTATATGGGCAGTCGAGGGCTTTTCATTTATTGTCTCTTTTTTCCAGTCTTTTTTTCTCCTTTTTAATCTGTATATTCATATGCATATACCGCTAGAATTCTCTTCTTCAATATTGATCTTCTGTCAATGGAACTAGTTAAACATTTACAAGAACAAATTAAGTCTTGCTAAACTGAAATCTCTGGGGATTAATTTACTAATATTACTAAATTTACATTTTACAGATTGTTCTAAAGCTCAAGCTGGGGGTCAACACTTTCTAAAAGATATTGCCTGCTCATTCCATACCTGTTCTATAAACCCTTTGTGCCATAAAAGACAGCGAAATGAAGGGACTGGCATGCTTGCCAATGTGACACCCATCTAGAAGAAGGGTCAGAAGGAGGATCCAGAGAACTACAGGCCTGTCAGTCTGAACTCAGTACCAAAGAAGATTATGGAAACAATCATCTTGAGTGCACTCATACAGCATGAGTGGGACAATCAGTGGATCAGGCCAAGCCACATAACTAGTCACAGGACAAGAGGAAATGGCCTCAAGTTGCACCAGGGGAGATTTAGATTGTATATTATGAAACATTTCCTTACTGAAAGAGTGGTCAAACACTGGAACAGGCTGCCCAGGGAGGTGGTGGAAATGAACTGTAAGAGGGAAGCTGTACATAGCACATCAGATTTTTACCCAGTGAGTCCTTCTCTGAGACTGAGCCACCACCATCACTTTAGCCTACAGAGTGCCTAAAGGCACAGATTTCATCCCAGTCTTTCTTTCTTTCTCTAAAACTAATAAAGTGATAAAGGAAGACAATTTTTCAAGGGCATTTTGCACCCACCAGTCCCATGAGTAAAAGAAAACCACTTTTGTACATTATTAAGAAATTGTTTATCATTATACTAATGAATCTTTTTCCTGTCACTGCTGAATCAGATTTACTTTAAATAGGCACTTAAGAGACACCTATGGAAAAAGTCTGAGAGCATACATATTAATTGACACAGCAAAAACCATGGGTATGCTGTGAGGCTTTAAAATTCATTCTAAAAGCAGATAGTTCAGGAGAAAAAGTGCACTGTTGTTTTAAGTTTTAGTAAAATATTCTAGGCAGCTTGAATAAAAAACCTGATGTTTACATTTGATTTTCGTTTCAAAGGCCATGAATGGCACAGTCTAGACTTATTATACTTTGATATATAGTTGCTACAACAACATATGTAAATTATTAATCTTTGTATGTGAAATATCTCCAAAGGACAGATTACGTTTGTGTTAAAAATGCAGATAGTTTTAAATATTTCCCTGTAATGAAGTAGAATGCTTATAAAATACCAGATGTAGTCAGGAAAATTAGATCTCCTGAAATGTCTAGTAGGTACCCCAGAACTGAAAGCTAATCTGAAGATAAAAATTAAATTAATAGTAACAACATATGAAGTTATAGATAATATTTTAAATGTTTAAATATCTTGACTTTATGTTTTTGCCTAGACATGACTCTGTTCCATTCTGGTAAGTAACATGAACATATAAAGCAAGGGTATACAGGACCCAAGAAGGACACACAGCTGTGAAACAGGAATGGAAGAGACCACACTTGTCTGCTCCACAGAGCAATAAAATCCCCACAAATGAGGTTGCACTATCACAATATTTTCATTGTCTACAGAGGAGGAAGGGATTTCTTAAATCATGATCATAGCCTTCTAAAAGTTAAGACATTTCTGCATTGTCTTATGAGGTCACTTTTAAAAGCTGCCTGCATATTTTACCTCTAGGTATTGTCTTTCCTTTAGAAGACATTTAACATTCTGCAGAGAGCACAGTGTCTCAGTGCTTTGGTAATATACCAAGTTAACCAGGAGATCTTCAAGGGTATCAGTACAGTTTGAGCCACTGCACTGAAAAGCAAGAGGCAGGGGAAATTTTCGAACATATATATTCTCTTACATAAATAATTTTTTTTCTATAAAAACCACTGTGAAATCAAAAAAAAGATACCAGATTAACACACTTCCAGGAATCATAAAAAAATCACATCAGGCCAACTTTGCACACAGTTTTGGGCACATTGTAAGTTAATATTTGTTAGCTATATTGGTAAGTTTCTTCTATTAGGAAAGGTGTTGACTGGGAATAACAAAGAAACCTGATAGTGTACACTAGTCATATTTGATTATAGTTATAAAGTTGGTTCCTACTCAGTAACTTAGGAAATTAAAAAGCCTAAATCTAGGATTTTCTCCACTGGGACTTAATCCGGTCCAATTTACAAGTTGAGGATTTATAAAGGCTTTTCTGAAAGAAATGGGGAAATGTCAGCTACAATTTCTTGCTGAAGTTGCACTGAATCTATTAACCTTGCCCAGAGAATATAATGTTATAGTTACCTCATTCACAATGTTATTGTATATGATTTAAGACCATGGCATCAAATCTCAAACTAGGTTTTATATTTTTAAGAAAATTTGCATATCTATAATATAAACAATTTTTTTCTCATTCAGGAAAAAATATTAAAAAGTTATTTATAATGTTTCAATGCAGAACCACAGTGAATCAGAACTGCTTCTGAACAGATTTCACTGCTTTCATTCCATTCTCAGGCACAGAGAGAGTACAAAAACAGGCAGAGAGTGTTTTCCAAACCATCATGAATTAATATGTCAGGTTCCTGCTTAATATGGTCCTACAGATAACACAAAATTGTCTTTTAAAATGCCATATGAGAAATACTGCTACGTGTACATTCTTCATTAACGAAACACATCTCACTTCTGTTTCTGTGGTACAGGGATTTATGACAAATCTCTGAATGGCATGTTGTCCACTCTAATGTTATAATCAACATAGGTGACGTTGATCATTAAATACATAAACTGACTAATTTGTGACCTACTATGATGGATTGAGTGTATCAGTGGATGAGGGAAGAATAACAAATGTTGTCTACCCATGCTTCTGTAAAGCATTTGATCCAGTCACCCAAAATATTCTTGAAGCCTAAATGGAGACATATGGATTTGGTGGATGGACTATTATGTGCATAAGGAATTGAATGATGGCTGCCTCCAAAAAGTTACTGTCAATGGCTCAATGTCTGACTTGAAAGTAGTAACAAATGGCACCCCTCAAGGCTCCCTGCTGTTACCGATACTATTTAATGTCTTCATAGAATCATAGAAGCTACTTTTATTCACTCAGGACTTATTGCCACCGTCATCTTCAGCCAGCCTGTACTTTCATCTGCAGTTTTGCTGAGTGATGAGCAATTAAAATGCTAATTTTTTTACATAACTTTAAAATGCATAAAAGACACAGGTTACAAGTGTTAGCACCTGCAATCTGGAGTTATGATGTCCTAGATAAAATGCTGTGAAAAATGAGTGAGCAATATCTGAGGGCTGAAAGTTGAATTACTGGTCAGTTGCACTTAATAATGATAATTCAAATTCCCCATTTGTGAACACTGAAATAAATTGTGGCAAACAATAAATTCAGGTAATAGTTCTGAAGGCTTTTACTAACTCTACACACTCTGACTTGAAGCAGCTTATCCCAGAGGGTTTTTCTGATACAGAAAAGAGCACTTATTAATAAATCAGTGTTTAATAACTCAAGAGAAATAATTTCACTACTTGGCAGATATTTTACTAGGTAACAGACAATCTATAAAAAGGAATATAGTTCATTGCAAAATATCGATACTGGCTGATCAAATAGCTTACCTTGAATGCTCTACCTTAACTATATAAAATCAGAAAATCCAGTTATTTCAGAAAAAACCCCGCTGCAGTTCTATCCATCAGGTTAGCCCGACGAAAATATTACAAGGTGACAGTAACATCCACAGAGAAATTAACAGTTATGCCACAAATGCTCAGCCCTCCTAGTTCAAGGTTACTACAATGTTCTAGGAGAATGGGAGTGCAGCAAACTGGACAGTCACACCTCCGCCATCATCATCTAAAAACAATATTAATGAAAAACCCTTACCATTTCACTTCAGTGAGTAAATTCTGACTAAAATTGCTGAAGACCAATGCTCAGAAATACTCAAATGTCAAACTTCTTCTTTACCCATTAGAGTCATAAGAGCCAGCTAGGAAATTAAATACTGGGACTTCAGCGCCTTTCTCATTCACATGTGTGTTCCAATCAGATGTTTTGGGCTGGGGCAAAGGTAAAATTCTAATTAATGTTTTAATGCAATAACCAAAAAATTTAACTTCTGTCACTTTGACATCTTTTTTTCTTCTTCCTCATGCAAAGGAGCAAGACAGTAATTCTTACAGTCTTGCCGCATTCTGCGCTCTGAATCCTGCAGAAACGGTCATCACAGTCAAGCTGCACTTTCTTCTGTTTGTTCCTTCCGTAATTGCTGATTTTAATTATTATAAAATCCTTTGTTTTTCTTTCGAAACTATTTCTCTCCTCATTCTACCCATCAACTCTAAGTAGCACACAGTGGGCGTTCACATCTCACAGATCTGGGCACCTGACTTTTGGCCCAGTAAGCACAAGGTCAGAGGTTTCAGCTCTAGACAATGGTGGGAATGAAGCTTTTTGGCTGAGGAATGTAACATACCTTGGTTCCTGCTCCAAACAGTGGTTTGACAGGGACCTAGGGAATGAGTCCAAAAACTGAATGGTCTGAACAACTTCAAGACATAGGTTTCTCTTGTTCAGGTTAGCTCTACATTCATGAGTCTATACGATTAAGAAAAAATAAAACCAAACACATATTTGCACTTGATGCTACAAATGTACTACCTGGCATATTTTACCACAGCAAAGAAAAGTTTACAGTGATCTTTTCTTCCGCTGGCTTTCTTCATCTGCATAAGATTCTTAATAATAATTCCAAGATCAAGCTTTTCCTGTCCTAGTTCTGTCATTTTGAAAAATTCTGTCTTTTGTAAAACAAAGTAAGAATGAGGTATTAAAACATATAATCATCATAATTTTTTTTAAATCATAGTTTTATTTTAATTAAGTTGAATATCATTGAACTGTTGCTTTTGCTTGTGCAAAACTCTTGGGAAACAAATATGCTCGTGGATTAGTCTTCCAGCCTTTAAAACTGCAAAAGTGTCTCTCAGAATTGAAAGTGGCTTGAAGGGGAAATGTCACTGATGTGCTATACTTGTAATAACTTGTTTTCTGTAGCAAGTACATACCTTACTAGAGCTGAATTTTAGAATAACTGCTTTAGGGATATCTCTTTCATTTGTAATTCTGAAATGAATCACTAGAATCCCCATTGAATCCCCGCTCTGAATGGGATATTTTAGGGTATTTTTTCTGTGAATCCATATTTCAGTATTTATCATCATGCATTTTGGGGATACATTAGTTAGACACATTCCTGAGGCATTAAAAAAATGTAAACTAGGAAGCTCACAGACGCTTTTCACTGCTTTCCATACTCCATACTAAAAAATGCATTTAATCATAGATTGAAGAGGTGTAACTGAGTTGTAGGTTATCTGGATTTGGATCGTACCATTTCCTCAAATGCATTATCTGTCTAACTTATTTTTTCCACATCAGAAACTATGGTGCTTCCATGCTGACCTCAGAAGATTGCAACAGATTTTAGCTGGCTGTCTCACTTTTTTGTCTGGTTTCCCAGTGCTGATTTTCACATTCTGGCACTGTGTTTAAGAATTCTTCCCCTCCTTCGAACCAGCAGCCTTGTGACACTCCTTAATCCATGCTTCACCCTTGAGCTGCATGGTTTTTGTTCTGTCCCTCTTTCTTCAAATGTCAGATCTCCAAGCTCCTTCACATTATGGTTTTCTGCCTTCAAATTACCCCGTTTATCAACATCTCTTTTAAAAACTTTCTTTATATATTCTGCATAAACTGTACTGTAGAAGCAAATTAAAAGAGGACTAGGAAATACCAACAGCCTTTGTTGCTTATTTTTCATTTCTCCCTGTTAACATCCTTCCTCAGGATATAAAATTCTGCAAAAAAAGGCAGATCAGAAAGCTAGCAGCCATATTCATAACTGTTTAGACATATAAAGGTAAGTTCTTAATGTATATTTTACTTGAATTCAAATTTGAGACCCTGATAAGGTGAGAGCAGGGGACACTAATATTCCTGC
>NW_010158680.1:0-18643 GCF_000695765.1 Mesitornis unicolor | reverse complement strand
CTGCTGCTCCTACTCCTTACCATCAGCCACTAGGGGCAGGGAAGCTGCAGTAGCCAGAGTCATGTGTTTTTCCTAAACTATAGTTCCAGGCTTCAAGCCCATTATTATTGCACGTCCTGACCAAGCACATTCTTGCCATTTTGTGGCCTCCTTTGGTCACTCACCAGTGCTTGATGTGCTTGTGTATCTGGCAAGTATTTTCTTTTGTGGAGGACCTTCCCTCTCTCCCTCCCCTCCAGAAAAGACTGTTTAATACACCTACTATTAAGCAGAAATTTTCAGCACTTTCTTTCTCCTTTAATGTAATTTTTGACTTACAAATCAGTGTCCCTGTGCTTATTTGCCCTGCAGAGCATACCTTCCCTCTTAGTGACAGCCAAGTTCAGCCCAAAGCATATCTGTCACTGCCAGCTTTTTGTGAAAAAAATAAAAATGTTTCCTCCCACATTCAGTTTTTCTGTAATTGCTGTAACTATCAAACTCTCACACAAGAAACTGGATACCAGAATTGTTACTTCAGCATGAGGAAGTTAAACTCATAGCATTCACATGCCGAGCTGATGGTCCTAATAACCAGAATACACTGGTTTATGCGGAAAAGGATGTAAGATTCATTAAATCAGAGAGAGAGAAAACACAGGAAGATGGTTCATTCCACAGTGTAGAGACAAAGGCAGTTTGCTAGGATAAGAATCCTGAATTTGTCTCTCTCTTCCAGATACACATAATAATTTTGCATTAAAGAAACAGCAGCCAAAGCACACTGCATGTTCTGCCAGCAAGCTGTTTCCTCACCCTGAAAAAGCTTTGACCCTCTTTCTTCAAAGAAGGTGAAAGAGAAATCCATGCAGATGCTGCTGTAACACGATTTGTCCCCAGGCAGAAGTTGATTTCAATAACTAATTCCACCTGAATGTTCTCACTCTAGACTGAGTCAAACTTGAGCTGTTGTATTTCATTTGGGACCCATTCTAAAAATGCTTATGGGCAAAGTGAAAGTTCAGAGGAGAAAATAATGAGAGGATTTTCTTAGAAATTAAAAAGACTTAAAACTTTTGATAACATCAGTATATTTTCAGAATTACTTCAATGAGATTGGCGTTGTTGAGAATACCTGTTTACATCTGTTGAAGTCAGATACTTAAAGTCAGTGCTAAGAGCTTAGATTTTAGCCAATTTCCTTAGAAAATAAGGAGAAAGTGGCAAATATATGTTTATGCATTTACAAGTGAAGGACACAACTCTGGCCTTCAGAGCATGGAGCCCACTTGAAGTGAATAAATAATAAAGCAGGTGCTCACAGGGTACATGTTGACTTTTGTTCTGTGCTTTGAGTATACTAGCATTCAGTCTCCTAAAAATCTCATTCCATGAGACTGAAGGTGTCTTGTCTTAAAACACAACTAGACTTTCCAAAATTAAGTAAATAAACAAAATGTAAGGCAACTGATGTGCATAAACTACAACGAACAACAAAAGGAATAAATTGCACTCTTGCATCCTCGTTTGTGTAACGAATAGGGAACTGTCTGGCTAGATTAATTTTTACACTTATTTTAGCTAAATATGAGATGTTAATGTAAAAGCTAGTTCTAAAGGGTATGTACCTAAGATATTCACTGGAGAATTCAATGCCCCGTAAAGAACAACTAAGTGTCACTACTCTGTAGGTATGAGACAGGAAGAGACAAAACTTCTTGTCACAATGTTGCAGAGCAGTTATCACAAACAGTATTTTGTTCAACTTCCTGTGCTTTAATAGGCAACATAATTTTATCTCAGTTGGAAATATGACATGGGAGATGGGTTAGAAAATGTCATGACATATGCAAGCAGCTTCCTCTCACATGTCAGAGTGTTTTAGCAGAATATTTTGTTAATTCCTTCACTCTGCCCTGAAAAGTACAATACTGAACAACACACACATCACATCAAACAGTTAAGCATTTTACTGGCAATCCTTCCAATTTACTTTACTTCTGACCATTTTTCCCAGGGTATAGTCTCTTAACAAACATAGAATTTCTAAAGGAATGCTCTGTTTGGCAAATTACACATGAAAAAAAAACAATAAACACAAACCTAAAAAAGTGAAATCTACATCTTTTCCATTTTGTGAGTACCAGTTTTAAGAAAAATCTTTTCAACTTCCTAAACTCCAAGGTGTCTTTTCATAAGAACCAGAACTACTTTGCAGAATTACTATAATAAAATGTTGAGCACCCATAAGATCTAAAATGAACCAAAAATTTCCTTAATATATTAAATTTAAATTGTAATGCATTTTTTAAAGTTTGCTTATTTTTCTTTTTTTTTACAATAGAAATTCTGATCAAGAACACTAATAAAGCTGTGAGACAAAAATCAGCACATGAAAATTTGTTCTTGAAGCAAGAATTTGTTTTACTTTACAGGTTTTAAGTTTCATCCACTAAGGCATCAAGGACATGTGTAAGTGAAGTGCTCTCCTGGGAATTTGCATCTAGTCTCTCTTTTAATCTTTCCTTTTTTGTGGAAATTATAGTGGGTATACAACTATCTACTATCTATCTATCTATCTTTTGAATGTGTGATATTGTGTGTATGTATATACATTATAGAGTGTGTACACACCTATGTTGTTCCCACCTAAGTATTGGGAACCAAAAGTAGACACTTGAGGTAAGTAGTAAGAATCTAGAAAGCAGCAATCATAAATACATGTTAGCAGTCACACAGTATAGTACAGAAATGCAGCTCTCTGCCAAATAGCTGGAAATTTTTTGCTATTCCCCATTTTAAAATTGTTTTCCTCAAACTGATGAATATCTGAGGAGATAACTGCCATGCTTTCCCTTCCATACAACATCTTAATCTAGGATGAGATCTCATATAGTAAACTAACAGAACTAAATGCATGTGCTGTTTTCACCTTAACTCTTTGGTGTTAGCATAGAAAATATACATTAATAATGCAATTTAAATAAAGTGAGCACTGAAATTTTCTGGCTCATTTTTTGAAGGATTCCATTAACCTTAATTATTAAAAAAAAAAGTAAAAAGAAAAAAGAAAAAATAATAAAAGAAAGAAAAAAATAATAAAGATCCTCTGTCAGGTAGCACTAAGATTCAGATAGTTTAAAATTCCTTGGTACTGAGCAGGGCAATTCTGGACAATCACATATATTGGTTTAGACATCTTAAGTGGCAGAGATGTCATTACAATAATACTGAATGGTGATGCATGTTATTAAAAGAAGCTGTTGCATGACATGTCTTTAAATTATTTGGATGCACTGGAAATACTGCAGGAATTTCTTTTAAATAGTGTAAAGCTAATGGCATGCCAATCAAATTCAACTGAATGTCACAGAAATGCAGATGGCAAGAAAAAAAATATAGCATTCAGTTTATCGTGTCCCTTCCCGCTTGCTAAAGAAGCAGCATCTTTCATGGGGAACGTGAAAACAAGGCAAGCTGGCACTTGCATCCCACTTACCAAGTGGTCCAAGTGCAAAAAAAGGAGTTTGGCATAAATCTTACTGTACCAGTTCAAAGAGAAGCAAATAAAAGATTTGAGGTGCATGTTCAGCTCAGAGCTTACACACTTCCAGGCTGACTGGAGATACACAACTTAACAGACCAGTATGCAGGGCACAGGACTCTAGAACTAAATATATCACAAGAGGCCGAAAGAGGTTCATGGCTTATAACTGAAAATATGTGAAATGTGGCCAATATCAAAATGAAATGTTTTATAACTGTTTACATTTGTAAAATACTGGAACTGGCATGGGATATTTCATAAGGCTTCCTGCCTAGCTGGGGCACCATGAGGTGAATGGTCCTTGGCTACACTTCAAAACATTATTATCTTTCCAATGATCATTAATCCTTCTTAAACACCTTAACCATTATGTTCAATACTGGTGATATTTTACGAGAAGATTCTGCTGGCAGTGATACAATTTTCAAGCAAGCACAACCAATCAGGGTGTTTAATGAGGAAACCAGAAAGATATAAGTGATATTTATTTCAAAATGCATGCACTAGACTCATGCCAAAGCCTGAAAGAAGAAAAGAATGAATGAGTGATGAATAATATGCAATTAGCACTTCATTTACAGTAAGAGAGCAGAAAAAAGTGTTGGGGTGGGAGCACTGAAGGGTCAATGGAAGAGCTATGAACACAGGAGTTCATGTGTTACTTTCGGGCAAACTGTGTAGACACTTAGTAGGAAGTGAGTAAGTGCTTCGGAAAGATTTGGAGAATATAAGAAAGGAAAATTACAACTTCAGTGGGATTTCTTTCAAGTGCCTGGGTGAGTAGTTTTCCCAGCAGCAGGGTTCCTAATTATGATTAGCTGTTTGCAATTGTGGAGGGAAGAGTGTGTTAAGTGCCTGCACTTTCATCAGGATGAGAGGACGGACTGCTGAGTTTTCTTCACAGGAAGCACTGGTCCTTTGAAAGGCTTATCGTTTTCCAAGTAGGAAAGAGACCATGCATTAGAAACGTTACAGGGTGGGCCTTCTTTTGACAATTTATATTAGTAAGCATGCTATTGATCACTCTCCCTTCTCTGCTTTATCTATTACAGATATAATATAAATGTGCAAACTCGAATTAAATCTTGCCATGTTTTAATAAAAATTATTCATATGTTTAGACAGCTGATAATGGCAATAACAAAAAGAAAAGTGTTCCTACATTGACAGAGCATACGTGAAAGAGGGAAAGTTGCAGACAAGTTTTCATTATGCCACTCTGACTTTGAGACTGGAAAGTAAACTGCTGAAAAAAACTTGACTTATAGATTTATTTGTACTTGGTACTTAAGTGTCTTGGCAATTCAGAAGTCCCTAATCTATCCTCCAGCCTCATCTCATAATTAGAAGGACAAAACAACAAAAGTAAAATACTTGTTGTTTACTCTGTAACCTGGTAGAAATTCAACGTCACTGTAGCGGTCATACATCTAGATAAATAAGATCTAGATAAATAAGAGACCAGAAATGACAGAATCTTGCCTGCTGGATTTTTTTCTCTTTAGAGTAATGCAAAGGTAACTCATTTGCCCAGAGAGAGTCATCTTCCTTTCCTGATTAAATGCAATCATAGTGCTTTTGGCTGGCACATTTTAAAACTATCATACCAAGTGATCACTGTTAATAACTACCAACATTATACAGCTTTGAAATGAAGGTCAAAAGCTGTGGCTTGAAAGCCAAGACAGGATCATAGTTTTACTGTTGTTCATGGAAACAGCCCTTTTCTTTAATCCAAATGGTCCCTATGACATATGTCAGAGTAGATATTTTACTCACGCCTCATACAAATAAGACTAGCGAAAATACTAGGGAGTCATATAGTTTATCAGCCTTTCCATTTGCAGATCTTGGATTATACTGCTTATGGAGGTGAACTTTCCTATTGTAGGTTCATAGAATGTTTCACTCCATATCAAGATTTGGTAAAGAGTATATAAAAATGATGCATACTCTGGGAAGAAAAGCATTTCTGTCATAAAGTCCATTATGGACAGGGGAAAAGAATCACTGAAGTGCATTCACACTGAAAATGAAAATAATTAGACCCAGAACCCAGAAGAACAGTGCTGAGGGAGGTACTATCTCACCCTGTTCCACCTGTCAGACCTGGTTTTCTTTGGCAGTGGAACGAGACAGGCAGGTTCCACATCGCCATACACCTGTCATCCTTCTGTGGTCTATAATGCAAGCAAGGATAAAAATTATTTCCCTAAAATCAGCAAAATTAAGTAGAAATCACAGAACAATTTTTGTCTATTTTGTCATCAGCTGCATGTCTTAATTATGAAAGTGGGAGCAAAGCTGAATGACAGAAAAAGGGCCTTGTCATTCATGCACAAGGTTCCTCATGTCTTCCCCACAGCCTCTGAGTGCAGTATGCTGGCAGCTCTATTCCCAGTGTTGTGCAAGAACACACTTTTCACAAAATACCTCTCATGGTCCCTCTGCCAAGGTACGGACACCTCTTTTAATTACAGCTCAGACTTCTAATGGTATAATAGTAATATTGAGACTGAGATCCTCAAAACATTTTCAGAATAGCGCTGTTCTGCTCCTATTCATGATGAGACCAGTTGGTGCTCTTTCTGTGGGAAATGGTGATTTCCATCAACACAGCTATGTAGACAGCTACAGGGAGGCAGCCTGGGCTTCCCTGTTGCCCGTGTCAGGTGCTGGGGGTGTGTATTTCTGAAAGGCACAGAAAGACCTCAAGCAACACAGCATCTGAGAGCGAGTAGTACAAACACATCATCTAATAATAATAACACAGGCATGCACACCAGCACAAGGACCTTTTTAAGCAACCATGGTTCACACTAAGTAGATATTTTAGTTCACAAAAGGGGATTCAGTACTTTATATAAAGACTGATCATAGCAAGTCTGGTAAGGATAGACAGAGATGTATTCTTCTGTTCACAAGTAACAAAAAGCTTTAATGCCTGCCTCAGTTTCAAATCTCTGTGCTACTATAACAATGTCATTGCTGTGGTACATCCATAATCTGTAGTGTATTTTGAGATTCTCAGATGTAAGGCCCTATATAAATGAAAACTATTATTATATATATAGCAGACAGATCCCAGCTCCACTGTAATATGCTGTTCTCCTCAGGGGGCTCAGGCATGTGAGCTGCTAAGTACTCTCTATTTCCATTACATCTCCTTGGAGCTGAGACCACTCAGTATCCAGGAGTATCGAGCACAGAACTGAGTTTGGGCTTTAAACTCTCAACCCTCATATATGCAAAACTTCCATCAAGGTTTTAATCTGTGCTTTGGACTGTGGAAAGGGTGGCAGAAAGAGGAAGTGTAGCAGAAGCATTAGGGAAACAAGCAAAATACAATAAAACTGTAAAGATGTAAATTACTTAAACCATTAAGAGGGTTATTGCTGTTCGA
Organism: Mesitornis unicolor; assembly: GCF_000695765.1. Lineage (NCBI taxonomy): Eukaryota > Metazoa > Chordata > Aves > Mesitornithiformes > Mesitornithidae > Mesitornis > Mesitornis unicolor. The sequence continues at coordinate 11,714 of NW_010158680.1, read as the reverse complement.
AGACTAGATTACTGAAATTACTGTCCTCCCATCAGATGACTAAATAATGCACCACATAAAGCAAAAGACATTGTACTGGCCATAAAACTCTCATAACATCAACAAAGAAACACACATTTATTAAATAACACTTAAAATGAAATAATAGTTACACAAGCATTAAATGTAAAAATATAAACAAGAAATTCAAAATGTACGTGTTCATAAACTGAAACATTTGCTTTGTTTTACCCAGTGCACATACACAAAGCAGTAAATTTCTCACTAAGGCTTTTGGGTTTTCCCCCCCCTCCCCTATTGGGAACAACACAATTGCAAATCCTCAGTATTTCCACCTCTAATTGCTAGAAGGGTTCATTATCAGCTGTCTAAAGTGCAATACATCAACCTAGCAAAGCTGATATACAAAAGACTTTCACACATCTGATGGGCTGCTGTGCTAAATACATCTTAATTTGTGCTGCATCTGCTGTTTTCTAGTTTGTTTGTCATGCTGTGAATGCTACAGAATTTGCTACAGCAGCTCCCTGATTTTTTATTTTTAAAAACACAGCAGCTACTCAGAAAATAAATGGCTGAGTGCCACCATTGTTCCTCTGATCCATGGAATGACATCAGTTCTCTCACATAAAGCAATAAATACTTGATATATATTTAAGATATTACATGCACATGCACCATATGTCTCAATATAGCAACTACATGTACGTGTGTACTATTTACATCTTCCTTGTTAACGTACACTAGATCATAGATCTCTTCAAACCAGTTTATCTGAATTTAAAAGAATGCTTAATTTAAGGCAATTCATGTCCTGTGTGACCTCAATTTTTATTTGCAATCCATTTTTTTAGTTAAAAACCTGGAAGAAGAGTGCTGTCAAAACCTAATTTCTTAATGATTCTTACACATGAATGAAGGCTGGTGACTTTTTCACATGTTGAAATGCATTTGTGAATCCACCTACAGTTCTCAGTGAAATGAGTTTAGCATTCTCTGTTCAGTCCCTGCTGAGCTGAAAAGCAAATGGTAGAACAACACACGTAGTTCAGTATGGTTCAGAATAGATCAGAGCCTCAGTACAAAGGAAGCCTAAGCTTGATCTGGCATGAAAATTAGACTTTTTACTCTTCCCTTAAAGGGGAAAGTTTTCCCAGGTGCAGTGAGTGCTAACACAGGAGAGAGTGCAGTGAATTTTTAGTGAAGCATCCTGTGCTGTGTGTGTGATTCACAACCACAAGAATCCCACACACACCCCCTCTCCAAAGTGAACACCAAGTGATATTTTTTATGTGTCCTCCCGCAACTTCATGGGTTGCGAGGTTAGAAAGGTATCCACCTGGCACCATACACACATCTTCCAAGAAACCTTGATCTTGCAGAGCCCTTTCTCTTAGTACGGCCAACCGACTGCCAATCATGTCACTACCAAAACCAGCTTTCAAAGAGATTTAAAAACACATGTCACTGCAAAGCAGAATCTTGCCATTCTCAAAATCCCACATGAGGTATATGAAATAAAATACCAAAACCCAAGCTATAAATGTTGTTACAAGTAATGTCCCTTACTTATTTGCTTATGTTTAGCTGTCAATCTTCCCAGCTAGACAAGAAAATGTGTCTTGTGCATAGTAGGCAAGATACAACAAAGAGGATATCTCCCTTTGTTTCGGCACAGCCCAGGATTTAGAGAAGCAGCTGGAATGCAAATTTACTTCCCCTGTTTTTGCAGCATGACTCCTGATACTCCAGATATGGAGAGCTATTTACATAATGCCAATCAGCCTCCAGTGTTAAGTCCTCACAAGAACATGCAGTGGCTATTACAGAGACAGGCTTTATGGCTGGGGAAGCCGTAGACAAATCAGTGCTACTGTAAAGAAGTATGTTTAATCAATAAGGCATATTGTTCAACCAGTGAGGAAGAAAAAAAGCCTCATAGAGTAACAGCATTTGCAAAGGTTAATCAATTCAGCTAATTGTAAATGCTCTCAGTTGCCAGTCCCTAAACTGTTCCTTCTCTTTGTAACTGGTAATTCACTGTGGGATGCAGTAACACTAAGCTGGAAAGAAGGGAAGGGAAGCAGTTAAATTTCTCATTACTCTCCGTGCTGTACTCTGCCTCTGTCTGTAACATCAATATGTTTACCACAGGGAGATAATTTTTTCTTTCTGCTAGCACTGCCTTACCTTCTTCATCACACAGAAAACAAAGCAAGAGATCTATGCTTCATGGTCCAGGCAGATGAAAAGGAAATCAGAGTATTGATCTTATTGTTCAGTTCTTTAAAGGCCGCATGTATGACTAATCAGTGGGGGAGTTATTGCAGTGCTCTTTATTTCATGGCCAGAAGGGGAGAGTCTTTTTTAGTTCCCAAGGAATTGTTTCCTGTAGAAAAAAAAGGACAACCAGCGTATATCTGTGTGTCCAAGAACTAAAAACAGGCTCACACAACAATAAAGGAAATAAAGCCTTATTACAAATTTTGTCTCTAGCCCAATTTAAAATCAGCCTGTGAAGGTAGGTTGGTTGTCTCTGACACTCGTGAGCCATGTACTTGTTAGTTACTTCTGAAAACACTTAGTTTTATAAGGTGATGCCCGCTCCCTCTTCAATGTATGTCCTAGTCCAAATCTGTATCCTGAGTTTGCCTTTCAAACAATACCAAGGTTATCACATGAGCTTGAAAACACTGTTTGGTTTTGTCCCCCATGTATTTCTGGTACTGTCAGCAACATTAGCACCTTTTAATTGTACAAAGCCAGCCAGAGGTCAGAGACTTCAGATCTTCAGAGAGCCAATCAATACTGATTAAAGGTCAAAGCAAGTACTGAAAACACAGCTTGCACTCCCAGCACACAAACCACCATCCTTCCAGTATCAAAAAGAAAAAGAGAACAGAGGGAGAAATAGCGGCTTGTCTCATCACTCTCTGCCTTCTGAGCCCCAGCTGCCAACACTCTCCTTGTCCTCTCCATGACCCTGCCAGCTACTCCCGGCTCACTGTGGCCAACTGAGCCCACCCTTTGCTTGGATATCCCTCAGGAAAGCTTTGGATATTTTTTTCTTGTGAGTATTCAAAAAATCTCAACATAGGCTGCAGTTGTCAAGAGTCTGCCTCCACCAGGCTCTGAGGATCGGTAGTAAGGACATATCCAGGAGAAATACATATTCATACAAAGTAATTCAGCTAAGGCGGTCACGTAAGTTCTCCTACTTAGATAAGTACTTCATATGAAACTGATAGCTATGTGATTGGTTTGGTTGTCTACAAGTAGATGGACTGGTATTTTGCCTTGCTTGCCTTTTTTTAGTGTATAGGAAGGTCTGTACCTACTAGGCACATCATTAATATGTCAAAATTCAAGGCAAATGATGAAAACCAAAAGGTGTTACATAAACTGAGGAAACATCTGAAGTACAAATTTCATTAACATAATAGCAATCACATTTTTAATTTGCTGTGTTTAATGAGTTTGTATCTTTGCTCCCAATTTCTAGGAGAAAAATATTTTAAAATGCTGGGTTGGGTGCTTAAGAGTGCCACACAGCTTTACACACAAGGAACATCAAAGAAAAATGTGCATCTGAGTATCAGGTCAGGATCAGCCTGGATGGTGAATAGCCTGAGAGATCGTGCATCTGTCAGTTGTGCTCTTCCTAAACCATACAGATCCCTTTCCTCTGTCACTGTCATCTTGATATAACCTTCAGTGTGGGGCTGGCATAACTTTAAGGAGAGCCTCCTGGCCACCTTTAGGCTGTTGCTGTAAGTTTTGAAGTCCTATTAACTAATCTCTTACACAGCAAAGAAAACTGAGACTCTATTACTCTGTGAGGTTTGGGGTTATATTTCTTCTCTGTCTCATCCTTGTATTCTCCATCACTACCATATCTCTACCTCTTATACCACCTTCTCTTCCCTCTCTCTCTTTCCCCCCACCCCTTCTTTTTCTTTTTTTTTTTTAAGAAACAGTGTAATTTTCTTTCCAGATGGTAAATTTTTACATCACTTTAATAATCTCTTGAAGGTATACTGGAGTAATGCTCAACTCGCTTCCAAATTAAAGTACTTATTAAAAAACTTTGAAGCACTTTAACAATTTTAAATCACTCTGCACATAGCAATTTAAAATTATTGGAGCAGTTTTATAAGCACTTGAATTTGGAGGTGATCAGAGACCTGAAAATGTGCAATACAGAGTAATTTAAAATTATTAGAGTACTTCACATTTTTTATAAGCTCTTCAGTTTGGAAGTGATCAGGTTCTGACTTGTAAGCTTGCACATTGTAATGTGAGTGCTCCTCATTCTTCAAGAGATACAGCCTGTTAAATCAAAGTACTTCAATAATTGTAAATTGCTATACATAGAGCATGCTCAGAAACCTAACTTCACTTCCTAAATTAAAAATACTTTTCACTCCAGATCTGTAAAAAGGTTCGTAAGTGACACAACAGCAATTTACCCTTTTGGAGAAGGTTGTTTTAAGTTTTCCCAAGCTAAAAAAAAAAAACAACAAACTCTATGAAAAAATACTTAAAGAGGTTATATAAAAACATTTTCTATAAGCTTACATTATGAATCTTTGACAATGTTCAAAATCAGTCTTCCTCATGTACTCATACACTTCTACATACCTTAATTTCATTTATAAGAATTTCTAAGAAAAAACATCATATATAAACCTAAGTGAGAATCATACAAAAATAATGTTGCATAATTCCATTTTGTTCATACTAGTAATTAAATGTAAGCCCATCAGAGATTTTTACAACTCCTAGTCTTTCAGCCAAAAAAAATAGTTTTTTACTTGTTTAGCATAGCATTTCACAGTCTCCTATATCAATAACAGAAGCCTCTTGTCTGGAGAATGGTCTCAAAATAAAAGCCCCACAAGAATTCAGACTAGACATAAGAGAGGATCACTCTGTAGGCACTGTTGCATCTGTATAACATAAATATATAAAATACACTTTAAACAAAAATGTGCTTATAGGCATTTTGGGAGAGGTAGTTTGTCTTTCTACCAGTGGAAAAGTTTAAACAATAAGTGAGAGTATAGCAGAGAAAAACAGCAGAAAATCTGAGCTTGCTAACACAACTGGAAACAATGAAAAGTTAACATTATTCGTGGAAGAGCTGAATTGCTGTTTCTTCAAAGTGCTGCAAGCCATAGAGTGAGCCTATCAGGAGAAAGCAAATAAGGGCACATCGCAGCAAGTAATGCCAAGTGGCTTTCCATAAAATCTCTTAGAGTTCAGCAAAAGGACAACAGTAGCAAGACTACAGTGCTCTCTGACAGATGAAAGCATTAGACTTTTAAGTCAGATTTAAGAGTGCATATATTTGTGTTTATCTTTTGTGACTTGTGTTCCTCTGTATATTAAAACTGTAAGAATTAAATTCTGGGTTGATTCCTTCCATGAACAATAAGATTTCAGGCAGGCAGATGGGATTAAATACTAATCCCAAAATAAAATCATAAATAATTACCATATATCAGCAGTAAATTCTCTATCTATGGCAATCCTTAGTGATTCAATATGTATAAAATTTAAAGTAATTATTTAGCTTGCAATGTTTTAATATCAGGGCTGCAAAACATGAAAATCACGTGAAATCTTTTAAAGAACATCTTTTAGCTATTAAATAATGAGAAAGCACAAAGGGATAACATAATTGGTCAGGAAAGTTGCATTTCTGAGAAAAGGCTGTTCAAATTAGATAGGTGAATTTCTTAGCTTCTAGTAACAGAAGCTGCTTGACAGTGTAACCTGACCCAGAGGTTTGGAGCTGACAGTGAACAAAATCATGCAGTAAAGACCCAGAGAATTGTATAATACACAATACTAGGGAATAAGCTGTCTGTCAGGAAAATTTCTTCCTCTAATATTTTCACGTAACAATTGCCTTGTGCCCCAAATGTCAAGAAGTTATATCCCTTCTTAGGAAAATCCTCATGCCACCAGATATATATTTGTTCACGCAATGCAATCCTCTCGAAGTCCTGTGGAGCCCTTAGTCTTTTTTATTTCACGTACTAAAGAATTACGTAAGTTAATGTACTACATTGCACTGAAGTTTTGTATAAAAATTGTTTCCATTTATCAGCTTAAAATTCCAGTCTTGTCCACAATCATTGAAACAGCAGCCTTCCTTTTATATAAGTTCAAGGTTCTTAATATTACTCATCTCTTAAAAACGTCAAACAACTTTTCAACTTCCTTTCATCTACAGTTTGAGTCTGGACTAAATGTCCCCTTTCTTCTATTGCTCTCACAGAAGCAACTTCTAAGAGCACTTCAGAAAAGCTTTGGCAGGATTTGTATTCTTCTAAACATATTTTTTCTTTTTTCCTTTACTTTTTCTACACATCTTTGATAGCAATACATATCAGAGCTCTTCACTAAAAGACTTTAAAACTTCTTTAGAGGACTCATGCTGTTTGTTAATTCAGCAGGTGTATCACTGAGCAGGTCTCTCAGACACCACATTAGCAGCCACCAGCATTATAAGCATAAAACATCTGAGTCCATGACCCAGCACTACATGGTAGCTCCTGGAGTCACCTGTGGAAAATTTAGGTATTTTCTAAAAGTCTCAAATACAGTTGTTAGCTTATCTCTTCTATTTTGTTCTCTTATCTCTCATTTTAATCTCTTTCTCTGTAAATTAGTGATACACTCCTTTACTCTATGATGTTTCTATGTAAATCTATCTAATTTTGGATTTTGGTTTTGATGCCTTAAGTGCATATGCATGCACATGCTCCATTTGAACAGCAACATGCCAAGCAGTAAACTGGATGCAATTTAGCTCTGCTCTTCAAGCTACAATTAAACAGATTATTTTCCCCTCATTGAGTTTACATTTTATCAGTTTATGTTGTTCTGTTCAACTTGGAGCTATGGCTATTCTAGTTTCTTTAACACATTTTTTTGACTGCAGTCCACTAAAAATTCTCTCCCTCATCAACAAACACAGACAAGTTCCCTTGTGGTTACACACAGTGTTGTGAGAGTCTTTTCTCAGCTGTTTCATTTTGCAAGATCACTTGTCCCTAGTAATACGTATATAATTCATGTATGAATTAGAATAGTTCCCCGAAAGCCATTCATCCCCAGAGGAAACTGCTCTTTAACTGTTTGTTATGTCCTTTCAGCAGGGAGGCTGACTTACAACATACATGTGCATCATTTTATTTAAATGACATCCTACCTTGCTACGAAAGCTGTCAGAGCTATTTGATCTTCTTTCACTAAGGCTGTGAACTACAGAAAGACCTCCAAGAACAAAGAAGAAAAAGAAGTGCTGCTGCTTCAGGCAAGCCCTTTTAGCCAGAGCTGTACCACCAGCAACTTGCAGCAGGAAAAAAATGCATGCTTTGAAGGTAATTACAGTGGACTGCATCTACTTACCTTTTTTTAAGGTACACATTTTGGGATCAATTTCCTTCCCTCGGCAAGGGGAACTGCAAATACTGCCAGCCTAAACCACTGAGCATTAACAAGCAATCCAGAAAAATATGGCCCTCTCCTAGCCTCTGCCATCCTCTCTGCTAGGATCACACCATGCAATAAATGCCACGAGGCCGATGTCCTGTAGCAGCACATCTCCCAGCTGCTCCAGTGGTCACTCACCCTTTTATGGCCTCACTTATTTGCCTCAGTTCCCTCACCAGGTCATTTGCAAGGCCCCTTGGGTTGCATTGGGACTCCTTTCCAGCAGGACCTGGGGTCAACAGTGCCAATGCGCTGCTCTAATGGGCACCGGCAAGACAGGGGATGGAGCTCAGCACTATGTGCGAGAATAGCACCTCGCACAGCAATGCAGAGAACTAGTCGAACAAAATTAGCCATTTTACTTGACAGATGTTTACACAAACCCTGTCTTCACTTTTAATATTTGGGAAAATTGTTGCCTGAGGTCTGCTTTGATTTTCTAGTTCAAATGAAGCATTAAAAATATCCCCACAAAGGAAAGACAAATTGGTGAAATTCACTGGATTTTCAGTTCTAAGCCTCAAAATCACCTCCAGGTTTGTCAAAATGCTTTATGGAAAAAAAGGGGTGGGGAAAAAAATACCAACCAAAACACCACCCTTTACCTGAACCTGGGCTGAGTTTCAAATCTGTAGCGAAACACAAAACTAGGTAGTGCTTAGGTTGTTTAAGGTTTCATAGAAAGTTGTAGTGAGAAGGTTAGATTCAGCCCTAAGATAAATGAGTAAGCATGTTGGTTTACATTATGCCCTTGTGTTGCTTTGGATAATAAAACACATAATTATGGAAAAGATTATGGAATTTTTATTTCAGGATTTTTCCTAACCCAAAAAATATTGCCTACATTACGGAGTCTGAAAACAAAAATACCCAGCTTTGGCATCAGGGTTAAAGGACATGCCCTGCAGATTCTTAGGCAGGATTACTGAGCAACTAGAGTGCTCATCTTCAAGATTCAAAGCAGGTTTAAATGGCTGGAGGAAACACCACAAAAGACATTTGAGAGTGTAGTTCTATGTTTCCTCATGCTGTACTGGTACTATCAGTAAAGGTTGGAGCTCTTTATCTCCATTTCACATTTCAGTGTTGATGGCAAGAACCCCTTGCAGCCAGCAGCACAGCTCAGCACAGTCCTGCTCAGGAGAAAGCTCACAAGGGTTCCAGGTTTTTAAGCGGCTGTTACCAATCCACACTGTTAGCACCTGCTGCCACTGCAGCTTATCCAAGAACAGCGCTGGCTCAATGCCTTTCCACTGCTCTGGCTGAAAACGCCAACAAATGTGACATGAACAACATGCTTCAGCAGCAGCTGGAGAGGGCCTCAGAGGAAGATCTGGACAAATCTGATCCACGTCAGTGTAGACAATTCAAAAAGCCAGAAATGGCCCTGCAGAGAGGCAAAGGAAAATATACATATGTCAGGTAATTCATGCTTCCCCTCTCTCTAGTTTTATAAAAGGATCAGATATGTTTTGTGTATTTATGCATCCATTTCTTTCTTTGCAGACCAGTGACAGCCCACAGAGCTCTGCACAGATTTGACAAAAGCAATTACTTTGGTCACTTAGGAAAGCAGAGGATCCATCATCCAGGAATCTATTGCTTAGCAACAGTCCACTTACCCTTCCTCCCTTGTGATGAGCAAACATCACTTGCCCTCCCTGCTCCTCTCTTGTTTTTATTGGCTTTCTGGCTGGTGGCAGAAGCAACCACTCACCTGAGCAGGGTTCAGCTTTATATTCAGCCCCACATGATATTCTTCTTGATGGAAGGACTGTCTGTGCTGATTAGGTCCAAGTGCATGTGAGAAGACATGTAGCGTAGTTCAAGAAAACACTGGCTGCCAAGAAAAGGTGAAACTCCTGCCTTTGATGAAATAGTCTCACACTACACCTAGATCAAACTCACTTCAAATAAGATCATCAATGTGGTAGCTTTAGGCAAACTGTGATCTGGCATGGTAGGGGGTAGAGAGAAGAGCAAGAAACAAAAACAGTTTCAGACAGGAAACTGTAGCAGTGTTTCCCACAGCCATAGGACACACCATTTTCCTCAAAGGCTTTTTGTTAGCATATGTTTTACTATTACTGTAATGTCATAGAATTGTAAACTACTTTCTAATTTTATTTCATATGAAATTATTTAGGCAGTGACCTATGGAAAAGAGCTATACTATTCCCTATTCCCCTTGCAGAAACCTTCCTGCTCCTTCATGTCACACAGGCAGCACCATTTGGTTTTTAGCTGATGGTTGTCAGCAGTACAGTGTGTATTTCTTACTTTTCTCAAAGCAGTATTTTGGAGAGTTGCACAATTTATTTTGCTAACAACTTTCTGTACCATTCTGGGAACATTTTGAACATCTTAAAGCTATGCCCAGAGATAAAATCAACTTCACACAACTTATGCCTTATGCTATACCACCCACCTCTGCATACCATGTTATGTTAGACAATCCTCAGACCTGACAGTTCTCTTTACTCTCTGCAGTGGCACAGCTGTTATGTACCAGTCAGTCCTTCCAGAGCTGTATGCACATAAGTGAGAATTATCTAAGATTATACAAATGCTCTATTTTCTCCCTATGGCATATCTGTGCTGTTTCAAAATATAAAGCCTACATATAGGCTGTAGCTGTATTTGTCACTGCTTGGCATGAGTATGAAAATAGACAAAATTTAAAAGTTAGTTCTGTTTTAAAAATGTCCTGAAGTCCTCATTCTTAACATTTTTCTCAGCTAGTTAAAAACAACTTTCAAAAAACCCCCAAAACACCATACAGACTTATACATACCTTATGAACTGTGCTAGCGCTCAACATATAATGTCCATCCCCCAAAAGACAAGATACCAGAGAATAACCTTCGTTTAAAGAACTGTCACATAACAGTCTTGAACTATACAGCTCTGAAATGAGATTGTAACTTGAATAATTTGATACCAAGCACACAGATAATCCACTAATCAAAAAAGATAAAAGGGGAAAAAAGCTAATATCCTATACATTAACATTTCACTACTCTGATTAATGGCAGGTTCTTTGAATAACATCATAGTGCCCTTATAACCATTTGCTATTCTGTTTTATTCTATGTTCACATTTTTTGGAAATTGTTTCAAATTTTTGGAGAGGTTATCTACTCTTTTCAGTATAGTTGTTACTTTATTGCTTGTCATAAATTGTTTCAGTCTGAAATAAAATATCTCTCCCTAATACTCTTGTCCTTGCCTATTTGGCAGTGATTTTATTTTTTGTTTTAAACATTACAAAAACTAACACTGTGTCCCTGTTCATGTGCCAGCATCCTTGATTATTTCAGCTGCAGCATGAACAGCTTGGGGAATAGTGTCTGATAGCTACTTCTGGAGAACCTGGAAACTAAAAGGAGGAACAGTCACTCTTGAATAAGTCTTTTCATTATAGGGAACCTGAGTTTGTTGTTTTTATTTTTCTTTTTTTTTTCACTCTCAACAGGAAAATGGTAGTTCATTAAAGAAAGACATACAGAAAATCCCTACAATAGTCTCTGACAAGCTATAACCAATTTAATGGATGTTAATCTTAGGTCCTAAATTTTTACTTTTTCTGCTTTTAAACTATTTGGCACATGCATTGAAGACATGCAAAACAATTTCTAAAACCTGAGAGCAAATGCTTCTAAGATTCTGTATAGTTCATCAGCTAAATTAATTAGTTATAAAATAACATTTTTTGTAATAAGCATCTAGTCACAGATTTAAAGGTGGCCTCTTAGATTTGATTTGCTACAGAAATGTCTGTAGTGTATGTATCATGTGTTACACTTTTACAAATACAAATGCATGTTATATAATGCATTCATTATCTTAGATGTTAGTAACGTCAGGCTTGATCCAGCACCCTTGAAACGTGGAAAATTTAATATTGATCCCTACAGAAACAGAAACACACCGATACTTATGTCCAGATAGAAAGTCTGAAACACATTTTGGACATAATGCCAGATAGAAAAAAGTTGAAGTCGAAAAAGTGAAGTTTAGAATTTTCAGAATGAAAAATATACAGAACAGAGGACATAGGTGCAAAAAGCAGGGTAAAGATGGGGCAAACAGAGGGTGACTATTGGCAGGGACAAATGCTGTTTCACAGAGTTCTACACTACAGGGCACTCTGATGTGTGTAGTAGCAAAAGCAAGCAAAGCTTGCTTTTTATATTATAAATACTATA